>NC_065526.1:11397732-11399689 GCF_006386435.1 Epinephelus moara | reverse complement strand
GAAAAAAGCTTGTTTAGTGGACTAACTTTGCACTTGAAGGGATGCCCGTTCACTTACGTTTTAACAGGTCTGACGCTACGGCTGTATCTAGGCTAACGGCTAACATGCTAACTATTATCTGTATGTCACTAGTGACTTGAACCAAATTTAGGACGATAGGAGACGGGTTGAAATAAACCGAAATTTCCCTTTAACAGGCGGCTAATAAACATGCGGGCGAATAGTCGACTAAAGGTCTACTATTGGTGGACTAGGAAACTGCTTAGTCGGTGGCAGCACTACTTTTCAACAAGTTGAGGCAGAGCTTTCGCTGCAGCTGCATTTGTCGCCCTCTTCCACTTGGTGTTTGTCAGAGCTGGTAGGCGTTCTACTTCTTCCTTTGGCATTTGATGGCAGACTAGAACACCTGTATGCGTATGCTGCCACATAAGGTCTGGAAGAATTGTATTCCCAGTACCTACGGTACTCAAGACAAAAGATTACCGCCATGTTTTCAGAATTTTGGCATCGACTTGGTACTGATTTATCTGTTCTTGTGACATCCCTAATGCCTTCTATACATTTAAACAAGAGGACCACAGAGATCAACACACAAATACCTACCACATCAGATGTGTTACTGAGGCCAGTTATGCCATCGGGGTAATTTCTTGAGCTTGAGCCTCAGGAAAAGCCCCAAATATTAGCAACAGTATTTCTCAAGGCCACCAGCTGTGTTTGTTGGTGTAACAAGACAGAAGGAGCCAATTAGTGTCAAGGCTGCAGGCTTTCTATTGGTCAGCATGGAGTCCCTCCTGTACTTCTATTTTTCACAGGTTTCACAAGTGCATACTGATTTTAAAAGCTTCTGCCAAGTTACTTCAAAACCTTTTGACAGACCCTTTGTTAAAAATAATACAGACGGATTTCACAACTTGAGCAAGTTTCAAGAGTGTGAAGTGATTTTAATGCTGCATGCAAATGAATGGGAAGCAGTGAAGGGGCGGAAATCTACTCAGAGCCTTAACACAATTAATACAGTAGCAGTAATGTGAAGTATACTTGTTTCTATGAAATGGGCTGAGACAACCAGAGTCACATGTTTGGTTGAAGGTTTATCTCTCTAAGTGTGAATTCAGCTGTTGAAATATAGACACATGATCTCCCAGCCTGTATAAGAGTCTAGGTTAAGGTGTGTTCAAATCCTAGAATTGCCCCCTGTGTGGGCAACACTGCAATTATCTTCCAACCGTGTGCCGGTGTGCAATAAGACAGCACTCTTGTTCTTTCCAGTTATACTGCCAAAATTATAAAGCAGCTCTTGCTCTTCACACAAAACCAGGCCGAGACTCATTAAATACCACATCATAACTGTTCTTTAACTGTGCTTCTACTGTCTCATTATACAGCAACTGTTAGAGTCTTTGCAGTCAGAGCTGCACACTCAGGGGAACAAGTGATGGGTTCGAGCCCAGTGTAGTGTGACTGTACTGTATGTGAGGGAGGGAGAGGAGCAACTGGATCCACATTAAAGCAGTAGTAGTTGTAGTAAAGCAGAAAATGGTAGCTGGAAGTGCGGAATATAAAGTCCCGTTTCCACTGAGCAGTATGGTACGGTTCAGTTCGCTTTATTTCCGGATTCCACGGTGAAAAGTTGTGGATGGTACCAATGGAACCGTTCTGTACTGTCCCCATGTTTGGTCCCCCCTCTGTTGGGGTACCTAGCACACAGATCTGGTACTAAAAGGTGGAGCTGTGAACACTGCAGTCTGACTGGTCAATAGAGGACGGTCACTCTGCTCAGGGCTGAGTTGTGGCTGGTTTTGAAGCTCATGTAACCGCTGTTCATACTGTGAGGAGTTTTTTTTTTTATGCACTGGGCCGACTGCTGGTAACTTTTAAGGTCAATCAATCAATCAATCAATCAATTTTATTTATAAAGCCCAATATCACAAATCACAATTTGCCTCACAGGGCT
>NC_065526.1:11368272-11397613 GCF_006386435.1 Epinephelus moara | reverse complement strand
CAATAGTCATATGTGTATAATAACAGTAGAAGTATGACTAATGACGGCAGCAGCAGCAGGAGGCATCTGGCAGGACCACGGCAGCAGCACAACCACACAGGTGGAACGTTTACTTGTAAATTTACTCAATGCATGAGTTGACAAAGTGAATCCAACAGTACATCTTAACACTTTCCCTGCCATTGCCAAGATTTTCCGTCATTTATGACAGAACGCTTCCCTGCGATTGACGACATATTCTGGCAATCTGTGTTTTCACTGTAATAAAATAGGGGGCACTGTTGCACATCTTTTGCCTGGAAATCCAGACCCAAATCTAGAGAGATTTAGGGTCTGGCCATGAGTAATGAAAATGGCCCAACTCGAGGGGCGGCACCCAGCATGCATATTACTGCACGCAACTGGATAACACTACGACCAATCAGAACAACACACGGGGTGACGTATCCAGAGCGCTACCAGTGGAGCTAACTGGTAGATTAGACTCTTGCTGTATCCGGTCGGCAAAAAAGCAAAAACATCCTTCTTGCAAAGAATAGATTCGAGCGCCGTCTTCTGTTCCTCTTTTAGAGAAAAAGCCAAGTCTAACTCGTTCATTGTAGCGGCCGAAGCTGTTTCAAACAACTGGTCTTCATCCGTAGACATCTTGCAATGCTTACTGACTGATTCCGGACTTCGTCATCGCAGCACTGTCGTCATCTGTTTAGCTCGCCTCTGGCCCGCCTATATCAGATACACCGATGTGATTGGTGCAGCTCGGCTCCAAGGGCATGGGTAATGAGCATCATTACTGATTGCCAGAGTGACTCGCTGAGCAAAGTCAAATTGTGCTTTAGCGAGAACTCTGGATTTCCAGGGTAACACATCTTGTGAAATAGAACAACACTGCCGTAGAAGAAGAGGATCTGCTAGAAACTGGAGGAAGATGTTATTTACAAAGATGTAAGATTGTAAACTGCATGGAAATGCCGATGCAGTATCGTTCTTGTAGGATACGGCAACACTAAACCCCTGCGCTTGCCTGAGAAGGACTAAATGCACAAAAATAAATATCCCATGGAGAGAGACTGTCACTGCGGCATGTTCTATTTTGTTCTGAAAATGTCGGCGTGCAGCCTCGTTCTGTGGATGATAAACAAGGTGCAGACTGATAAAGGAGGAAATACAGTGAGTGCTGGACGGAGTAGTGAGTGACAACAACCCCGCCCACATGAAAGAGTACCATTTGCGGTGGAAACGCTAGGGTCTAGGTGCCATGTCTGAAGGGTTATTTTTGGTTCCAGAGGTACCATACCGAAAGTGTTTGGTGGAAACGGGGCTTTAGATTTTGAACAATTTAAGATGCTGGGCTTGACTGACATTAATTCTGTCACACCTGTTATGGCAGGACAACTTATTTTTCATAATCATTTTTATTGGCACATAGAGTTAGATGTAATCTCAGGAGAGCTCCGCCTGACCAGAGTAATTAAAAACACCTGTGTGGGTGTGCAGGGGCCTTTAATATGACATTAACATTCCTCACATTTATTATTTACTTGTTTGTCCAACTGATATGTGAGGATCTGCCCCGTGACAGGCCAAAACACACTGACTTCTAAGCCCTAGACAGTAGCAGCAAAAGAGCACTTCCAATGCAACAGCCAACAAAAGCCTTCAATAAATAAAACAATTAAAAGGTACTCTCTGTCAACAAAGCTGTTGCAGCGAGATGTACTATACCAGGCATCTGGCCAATGAGGGAGTCTGAACAAAATCGGCCCCGAGGCAAACAACATTTACTGGAAGGTGGAAGGCTCCAAAAGAGAGTTGGCTCCTTTCGGACACCTCACACTGATGGCTCTGTTAACATTGGACAGCTGCTGTTCAACCACACTTTGCTGTCATTAAAGCTGCCCGGGATTGTTGTTATATTGTGCCAAGAAGAGTAGATGGATAGATGAAATTGGTGAGGCATTGAGCGGGGCGGAGTGGGATGCCCACACTGATTGACTGGCTGGCTGCTGTAGCTCTGAGGTGTTTTCCTACTTCCACCTGGTTGGACTGGACTCCCACAGTAAGGAGAGAGTAGCAGTCACTGTAGGAGTTGATGTTGAAGTGACTGGAGTGGGACTGAGTCACCGGCAATGAGGCTTTAATCCAAATTTACCAGCCAGAGGAATTCCCTGACTTGTACTGCAGCATATAGACTGACACTTCATGATGACAGGGAACTAATGATTAAAGATGCAAGCAGCCATGAATGAGCCTTCGCGTCTTCGCACATGTTGGGGGTAAAGGCGGGATGTTGGTCAACGTGACCGTGACTTTCACTGTGCGCACAGCCTAGACACAATTTCCTGCATGGAGTGCGTGGCCCTGGAAATTACATAGTGCAAATTTTGTGCCACTTCCTTTGTCCACTATTCAAAAGAACATGAGCTAAAAATGCATTGTGTTGCTGCTCGTCAAGAGCGGCCCACTGAACGTAAAAGTCATGTGAAGCTGTTTGTCACACATGGCCTGCTTCCTATTACCAGTAGGTGGCCCATTTACTTTGACTCAATATAGAGTGCTCCAGGGATGATGTTTTCCTGTACGCCGACAGAGAAGTTAGCGTCGTCCTGATCCCTCGTCAAAAAGCCTGTGGTGTTTTTCCATTACATTTTGGTTGATTGCAGAAAAAAGGCTCTGTGACAAACGTCTATGATACTTACAAGTTTTTCTTTCAGCAAGATAATCTCCACAAATGAACACCACTTTTATGATTCATGACAATCACATGACTTAACATCTCTACCACAATGAGGCTGTAAAACTGTGTTCAGCATGATGATATTCTGTAGTCTCATTTAACCACTTGTTTGCAGCAGCTATTTTTAAGACACATAAAAGCTTCAAAACTCACAAGAGGGGTATCTACTGACGCCATTTATCTCGTAGAACAAAGTGTGAAAGTCTCTTAAACTTGTGTTAACCACAGACCTTATTTAAGGCATCTAACCAAAAGCCTGTAAAAAAATATCCAATGACTCCGAGACAAGGGAACCGTGAGTGCTAAAATGCTAACTAATTTCCTGGTTTTAGGACTCATTCCTGGAGCACTTGTTGTGTATTGTAGATGCCTTCAGGCCAAGACAATATGGAGTATGCTGGCCACAACCAGCCATTGACATTTTGGCCAGTTCTGACGTTTGTGCCAATTTTCAAGAGTTTTCAAGCATTCCATGCCCCTAAAAATGCAATTGCCTCATGACTAATGACGAAAACACAAAGACAGATAAATTCACAAAAGGACTGCGCAGCTTTAGCAGCAGCTTAACCTTCAGAAACAGACAAAAACAAACTGTGTAATTGTCAAAGCTTATGCAAAGGATGAAATGCACCCCTAACTGTGCTGCCAAGCAAATAGTGCCTTGGTGCTCCTCTGTTATTTGCAGGTATTTAATTAGGTAAAATGCATATATTTGGTGCAAAATTGGTCCCTTGCTATGAAAATGAGCCTCATAGCAAATACAGTCCAACTGACAAAGATCAGCACTGATAGCCAAATGCATTTACAAGCAAATTATTAGCATTTTCAGAGAGTTGGTGGTAGCTGAAACACACTGACAGATTCTCTCTGTCACGTTTAAATTCCTTGTCTGAAGATTTGAGGTATACCTCTGCACCTCGGTGATCAAGGTCTAAAAATTTCCGTTTTCTTTTTCTCTCTGCCGACTGTGCTCTTGGCGCAAAAGCAACATATATGTACTTTGCAATCAGATGCAAAAAAGGGCAAATTGTACTCAGCTGCAAAACTTTATGGTCGTGTTTGAGCTGTGGCATCATGAGATCAATGTTTTTGGTGAATCAGATGTTGAGACAGGGCAGAAAGCGGATGCAAGTGATGCACAATTCATGGTGCCATCAGCAGCCACAATCCATTCTTTGTGATTCACCCCTGAATGTATGATGAGTGTCAAGACCACTTAATCAATCATTAAAAAAACACAGTAAAAAAAAACCTGAGGTAATCATTATCATGTAATCATACACTGACACACTGACACATAATTTAAACCCTCTAGAAAGAATGTGTGTGTGTAGTTTGGAGATCAAGAACAAGAAAGCTGCTGAGATGTGACCTAAATTTATTTTCACCTTTCATTGCCACAACTCAGTTTAGATTGTATGCTACAAAAAAGGTGCTGCTGACTGCTTATTATCAATCAGGCGTGAATCAGGTTCACTTTGGGATACAGCAGTGTGGTGGGGAAACCTGAGAGGCACACTGAAGATGCATCAGAGGCCTAAATGCACACGTTTGGATTTGGTTGTCACAACTTTTTTATTGCTCGATTTCAAAAAACAATGAATCATTTCTTTTTTATCTTTCACTCCTTTTCAGATTCAGAGAGAAAACAAGGATGGCTGCTGCTGGCTGCTTGTCGTATTACTGTAAGTGCTTTCTCTCCACAGCTGTGCTATTGTAGCAGACAGATCAGTATTCCAGCTACATTTTAATAACTTATGTAACTTTGTAAACTCTCGGCTCTGCGAAAAACAAGAACAAACTTTGATATGCTTCAAGCAACTGGAGAGTTTTCCTTCAGTCACTTCCCTTTACTTCTTAACAGCTCCTCTGTACTTCAGGAGATCGATATCATCACATGTGGCATAATGCTAAAATCCGAAACCACGCAAAAACCACAGTCAGTTTCTTTAGGATAACATAACACTGAATTTAAAGGAGCAGCGGTGAGGATTACAGATTGCAACCAGCTGAAAGTTCTTTTATGTGCCAAGTGTGAACTCCCGGTTAGATTTATTTCAGTGTTCATTGTTCAGGAGGTTTTTACCAGGAGATGAAATATCTGCAGAGGTCTCTTCCTCTCCAAAACAATCGGACCAGGTGATTAAAAGCAGTAAAAACACTGAATAAAGCAGTTTCACATTACAAATAAGTGTTTTTACAAAGCAGTTTGGCTTGGTGCAGACGGGCCACTAGCTCAGCACCTGCTGATGTCCATCAATCCATTATCAACCGCTTATCCGAAGCGTGTCACGGCCAGACAAGATATGTAATCCCTCCAGCGTCTTCTTCGTCTGTCCTGAGGCCTCCTACCAGTGGGGCGTGCCCGGAACACCTCTAACGGGAGGCGTCCAGGAGGGATCCTGATCAGATGTGCTTACCACCTCAACTGACCCCTTTTGACGTAAAGGAGCAGCAGCTCTACTCCGAGCTCCTTCCGGATGTCCGAGCTTCTAAAGCTGAGCCCAGCCAAAGATACTTATTCCGTCCGCTTGTATCTGCGATCTCATTCTTTCAGTCATTACCCAGAGCTCATAACCATAGGGGAGGGTTGGTATGTAGATGGACCCATAAATCGAAAGCTTTGTCTTCCGGTTTAGCTCCCTCTTCACCACGATGGTCTGCTGCAGTGCCCACATCACTGCCGCACCAAAGCGCGGATCCATCTCACACTCCATTCTACCCTCACTTGTGAACAAGACCCTGAGATACTTGAACTCCCTCACTTGAGGCAGTAACTCACTGCCAACCCAGAGGGGGGCAATCCGCCGGTTTCCAGCAGAGAACCATGGCCTCAGACTTGGAGGTGCTGACTCTCATCCCGACTGCTTTACACTGCAAACTGCCCAGTGCATGCTGGAGGTCACAGATTAATGAAGCCAATAGAACCATCTGCAAAAAGCCGAGATGCAACTCTAAGGTCAACTGCTGATGTGTGCTCACCTTTCTTCTCTGATAATTCAAGATCCGGGCATTCAGGAGGTGTCTGTCCCTCCAAAACAAATTGACCCAGACATTTAAATCAGTAAAAACACTGAATAAAGCTGTTTCGTGTTAAGAAATCAGTGTTTTTCCAACATGGAGGGGCTGCTACCTATGGTGGTGAATGTGAAAATGCGAAAGGCCCTATCTAGAGTCAGTGTTTGGTTTGTCTGTTCTGGACTACTGTCGAGACATGGTGGTGCAACATGGCAATTTCTGCAGATATAAACGTCTCATTCTAAGGAAACGAAAACATCTTTCTTACTGTACTTCAGATGATTGTACACTTAAGAAAACATACTTATCATATTTTATTCCATTCCTGCCAATACGTCCCCTAAATCTTGCACACTGGACCTTAAAAATCAGACTGATGCATGCTGTCAATTATGCCTTTAGTATAGTTGCCTACATATTCTCACCGTTGCATGTTAGCCTGATTTCTATGGACAGTAATGACAAACAACATCAAGAGTGCTTTTCCCAGAGCTAATCCCAAAGGGGACTGAACAAATCCCTTTGCATCTTGCCACCGGCATCAAAGCTGGAGAGAGTAACACTGCACATCAAAGCCTGAGACAACTCGAAGAGTACATAAAAAAAAAAAAATCATCAACAGTCAACAAGCTGAGCGCCTAAAAATGCCTCGAAAAATAAAACCCACCTCATTCCCTTTTTACTGTCTCTGGCCCATCCAGTGAATTACCACAACAAACAATCAAATGCTCACTGCTGTGAGCTGCTTTGTCCAACCTTAAAATGTCACATCCAATTCAACAGACACTCAATAGTGCCCTTACTCGCACTAAGTACTGGTGAACTGTTGCTATTATTTTGGAGCTATTTTTGTGGCAGCAGTCGATCCCTCAGGCAGAATATGCAGCTTGTAGACTGCTACAGCAGCAAACTTATCACGTGCCCAAAACCAGGTCGGCTGGAGCTCGAGAGGGGTGGGCTGAAGCTAGCCCACTTAGGTCTCCTCACATCCTCTCACATGAAGAACTGCAATAGAAAATGCAACTTTTCACTCTATGTAAGCTTTACAGCACAGCTCTGCTATGGTCTGAATAAGGTTTTAGACGAATATGCAGCTGACTTGTTTGACACACTGGTGCGTATAAATTTGCACGATGGTACATTAAAACATTTTGGTAGTAGCAGGAGCTAATACCACCTCAGCAGCAGGCGTAACATGGTCGCTCCGTCACTCTGTCACTCTGTCGCACCTTCTGTTTGTTTGTGCTCTGCTTATCTGTCACTCTTTTTTTTTCTCCCAGTCCCTCTGTCAGTCTCTCCATCTCCCTCCATCTGATCGACGACTGGAGGAGCAACTTGGATTCAAGAAGCTGTGATTGTTTTGTGAAAATTCAACGTGGCCCCAGGCTGTTGTTTTTCATAATTAAGTACTGGAGCAACAATCTGGCTACAAACAAAACCCACAACAGACAGAGACATCCACACTTTTCCAAAAATGTTCCTCAGTTTTATATCCATGCTGTACAGGTCAGAGCAAAACGACCACATACAGTGGTCCCAAAGTGGAGCATTATAACTGTTTTCAACATGTAAGACAGCATAACATACCCCGCCCCCTCCAAACTCCTTCCCTTTACACGTGAGTAGCTTTGTCTTCTGAACGCTCTGCCGTTATCTCTTTCTTCCCGTCTATTTCTAAATTTGAAGCGACATAAAAGCCGAGTCCATTTTTTGCCATTTCTGTATAATTGCATCATTTGGCAAGTGGTACAGTTATTTCAAGCCTTTGGATTTCTCTCTGTACACAACGCAGAGGCTCAGAGGGACATCAAATTCAAGATTTCATAGGATGGGAGAAAGAGAGGGGGGAGAGCGGGGACATATCACAGATCATAGATGGATACATATATATTCTGAAAGTGGGTCAGCATATACATTCAGAGATTTGATGTCAGGTGAACACAATTCAAACACAGTATTAATCAGAATATAGAAACTTTGGTACGTTCAGCAGCCTGATTTTAAGCTGTCAGGATTCACTCATTGAATATATCAAGGCTGATGAGATATGGATGTTTAAAATGACTAAAACACTCTATCCAAAGTTGATTCAAATTGCATGAACGTATACATCAATAATAAATACAATAAGAATTTCTCAGCTGATTGAAAAATGCATATTTAAAGGTTGAAGTCAAACCCACAGTTTCATCTCGATTTCGGTAAACAGAAGGCGGACTAAACAAACTTTCCCTTTACCGAACACCTCTCGCCTGGTGATAGCACGATGGGATGCACTGCACTGTCACCTAGTTTCCATGGTAACCTGTTGCTATGGAAACAGGCCCTGGAACAGACTCGGGAGTCGGGTGGTGGAGATTTTGTTGCCGGAGAGGCAGAGGGAGGTGAGGATAAAGAAAGAAGAGGAAGAAAAAAAATACAGGGGAGAGGAGAGAAAAAACAAAATGGACAGAAAGTAAAGTGGAGGGGCTCAAATACAAGTATTATCACAAGCATTTACAAACCTCGCTAGTCTCCAGAACTTCAAGGCACAATTAACTACATCTTTTGACCAGGACATGATGGTTTATTGCTGTATTAAGTGTGGGATTTTTTTGGACTTTGAATGTTCGATAGTGAACATGATTGGAGAAAAGGAGGCAGCAGCCTCATTGACATTCATCTCACTCGTCTGTTGGCCTTGTACAGCAAACATTATATAACCCCTGTGATGGCTGGCACCACAGCCAAACATGGAGTTACACTCTTTCTCTGCGTGTTCTACTCACGCGGACTAATTTGAATTTTAGACATTCAGGATGAGGACATTGTGAACTCTCCTCACTCGTTACTAAAGTTATACGAGTGTTGAGGGAGATTTAGTGAAGGTGTAGGTCAAGCGTTGTGCTGATGATTTAAAGGATAACTTTGGTATTTTTCAACCTGGACCCTTCTTTCACATGTTGTTGTGTCTGAGTGACTAATGAGAACGATTTTTTAAACTGATTCAGTATGAGCGAGAGCGCTGCAGCAGCAAAACAGGCTGTAATGTAACCACTTGGGGCATTTGTGCACCCTCAATGTACAGCCCCTGAAAGTGCTTGTTTTTGCCACTGACAGGCTCAGATTGTTATTCCAAGTGTCTGATGACATTGTGTAAAGGATCCTATAGAGATAGACCTTTCTGTTAAATAGTAAGATTTTTTTGTTTAACCAGAAACCGCCTCAAAATCACCATCACTGAACCCACCAGAGTCCATTTAAATAAACAGTAATTTTAGAGTGTATAGAGCCAGCATATTTTCACATCTAACTGGCTGAATTGAGAGTTTATTTCGACCAAACCAGAATTGGTAATTGCTAGAAAAGTAGACAGATGAACTAAGACATTTTTTAGAAGTTTTACTTTGTTTCTTCAGACTTTTAATGAAATACGTTTTATGATGATAAAATTACTATTTATTTAAACTCTGGTGGGTTTGGCAATAGAAATTTCATGGCTGTTTCTGATTAAACAAAAATGATCTTACTGATTAGGAAAAGGTCTATCTCTGTAGGGATCCTTTCCATAAGTTGCCAGACACTTAAAGAAATAAGTCTAACATGCCACTGACAAAAACAAGTACTTTTACTGGACGTATATTGATGGTGCATTATTGCCTTGAATGGTTACATTGCATCCTGTTTAGCCACTGCTGGCTGCAGTGGTTTTACTTAATTTCCAAAAGTGGTGTTCCTGTTATTCACTTATACACAAAAACATGAGAAAATAAGGTCCAGGCTGAAAAATACTGAACTTAGCTTCATAGCTAAGTTAATACTGAACTTAATTGAAGTGTCTGACAACATTATGGAAAGGATCCACACAGAGATAGATATTTTCATTAAAGAGTAGGATTCTTTTGGATAAACTAGAAACAGCCCCGAAATTGCTATCGCCAAGCCCACCAGACTCCATTTAAATAAACAATAATTTTGTCATCATAAAACTCACTTCATTTAAAGTTGACAGAAACAAAATAAAACTCACAAAAGCCACCATATTACATCTTTCAACTGTTCCCACAATCACCAATTCTGGTTTGACTGAAATAAACCCTTAATTCACCCAGTTAGATGTGAACATATGCTGGCTCTATACACATTAGATTGACCAATTATTTAATGAAGTTTGGTGGGTTTGTCAAAGGTGATTTTGGGGCTGTTTCTGGTTAAACAAAAAGGATCTTATTCTTTAACAAAAAGGTCTATCTCTGTAGGGATCCTTTGCATAATGTCAGACACTTACAATAACAATCTGAGCCTGTGAGTGGCAAAAACACTTGGCGGACATAGGATCTAGGTACCATGTCTGAAGGGTTGCAGTACCAAAAGTACCATACCGAAAGTGTTTGGTGGAAACACGGCTTTGGAGGATGTATACTAACTGCACACATGCTCCAGGTTATTACATAGCAGCCTGTTTCGTCATTGCCTGCTGCAGCTGTCTTCTAAATACTGGACCAATTTCAAAAACTGTTGTCTCCATTAGTTATTTAGACACAAGAAGATGTAAAAAAAAATAGGGTCAAGGTTGAAAAACACTGAAGTTACTCTTTAAAGTCAACACAGGGAATAAAAATCAGAATCCATTTCAGAAAAGGACAAGAGTTTGTGTGTGTGCTTGAATGCATGTTCTTACGTGTGAATCAAGTGTCAATTCACTGAATCATGAATCACCTTTTCAAGATAACAGTAAATAGCCATGTAACAACAACACTCAATCACAAATAATATGAGTAAAGAGAGTGAAGTGGCAAACAGTTTAATTTGTTTGCCACTGAGAGAATAACAAGGAGGCAGTGCTCACTGTCAGCAGGTAAATCCAAGACTAACACGTTCATTTGCAGATGTCCTGATAAAAGGCAGTTTCCCAGAAAATAACAGACCGACCAGCCTTTGGACTACATTTGATTTCCCGTAACATCTTCTTGTGTGCTCCCCACCCCCTCCTCATCTCCATCTAGCTCTCTAATCTCTCCCTGGCTGAAGTTGGACTGCAGCCTGCTGGGTTAGTCTATTTAACTGCTGTCACATAGAGAGCCTTGGAGCATGTTGTGTACTACAGTCAGTGACAGACAATATGGGCAGCAACTGGCAGGGAGCACCATAGGACAGATGGATGCATACACACACACACACACACACACACACACACACACACACACACACAAATTCAGATGCAGACTCATTCACGCTGTGTGAGGCTTATTCACTCAATCGTTCTGACAAACTGCACCAGAGACTTCTTTCCGACCTTCTACATTATGACTGTTACACAAACACAAGTGTGTGGAGTATAAACAAAGCTGATAGCAACGATGTGCAAACAGGAAGTGAGTCATTAAATTAATACAAAATGAAAAAGCATGCACCCCCCTCCCCCTACCCTTTTGCCTTTTTCCATCATGACATTGTTATTATTCTAGAGACTTTTAATACATTTACTTTTAGAGTACATGCACGTATGTGTTTGCCCCGTGAGCATGGATACACATGCAGATCTGAATTCAGTATTGAATCTAGAGCCATTGAGCAGTATGGTACGGTTCAGTTCGGTATGCTTTTCTTCTGTTTCCATTGTGAAAAGTTGTGGATGGTACCAATGGAACCGTTTCGTACAGTTCCCATGTTTGGTCCCCCCTCTGTTGGGGTACCTAGCACACAGATGTGGTACTAAAAGGTGGAGCTGTGAACACTGCAGTCTGTTGATTGGTCAGTAGCGGACGGTCACTCTGCTCAGGGCTGAGTTGTGGCTGGTTTTGAGGCTCATGTAACCACTGTTCATACTGTGAAGAGATTTATTAGTAAACTGTGACAATAAAATGAAAGGATGTTTTGCTGCATCTTGCAGCAGCTGGAGTCTGAGACAAACTATTCACTGGGCCGACTGCCGGTAACTGTTAAGGTGAAACGTTGATTTGTTATGTTACTCAATGTGTGAGTGACAACTATGACCATCACTTTAGTTTTTATTGTCTCTCTTGGATGACACAGACTTTTAGTAATGAGTGCGTGCAGCCTCGTTCTGTGGAAAGGAGGGGATACAGTGGAGGAAATACAGTGAGTGCTGGACGGAGGGGTTATGTGCTGGACTACTATCAGGAATGGGCAGGAGTCTGAATATAGGGACCTGGTAAAAGCCTTCAGTGACTGGAGTCACAAGAACTGTCTCCTCCTGAACACCTCAAAGACCAAGGAAATGATCATGGATTTCTGCAGGTCCAAGCCCCCTCTTCAGCCAGTGAATACCTGTGGGGTGGACGTTGAGGTGGTGCCAAGCTATAAGTATCTAGGTGTACACCTGGAAAATAAGTTGGACTGGTCCCTAAACACAGAAGCTCTCTACAAAAAGGGGCAGAGCCGCCTCTTTTTCTTGAGGAAGCTCAGATCTCTCGACATCTGTAGTCAGATGCTGTAGATGTTTTATCAGTCTGTGGTGGCAAGTGTGTTGTTTTATGCTGCAGTCTGCTGGGGAGGAAGCATCAGACACAAAGATGCAAGGCGGCTGGACAAACTAGCCAAAAGAGCTGGCTCTGTGATTGGAGTCAGGTTGGACACACTGGAGGAGGTGGTGGAGAGATGCACACTGAAGATGTTCGAGGCCATCATGAACAACCCAGATCATCCACACCACAACACCTTGATGGACCAAAAAACTGTGGTGGACGGCTCCTCTCTCTTCGATGCAGGACAGAGAGATACAGAAGATCCTATACCAACAGCCATCAGGCTTTATAATTCTTTGACATATAATAGATGAGCTGACAGATAATTGAATTTCCCCTTGGGGATGAATAAAGTTATTCTTATTCTTAATTCTTGTTTAGATCCAGTTCTTAAAGCTGATGATCAACATTGTAAGTATTTATACTTGTGTGCTTGTGTATCTGCCTCATTCTGCAATTATACCACGAAAACTTTGGTTGGCGGGAGAGTTTCTATGCCCCTGTGTGGAGTTTCTTTGTGTACTTTAATTGACGGTGACTGAAAATGAGCAGATCATCTTGGAGTTGGAGGTAATAAATAGTGAACAACAGTTGCTTTTACTGAAATCGAGTTGTACTAATGTACATATTTATGGACTTCCTAACTGAACTCCTCTTGGTTTGGTCCATGTTCACAGAGTAGACGGAGCAGCTGGAAATGCTTAGGAGGAAAGGTGATGCCACCAAGTGGACCAGTCACAGTTGTTGAGGTCTATGTCACCCCGACGTGTAGCTACATTTCTGTCAGGCTACAGCATAGGATACGCATCTACATGGTGCATCTACGGTGTAGATTCAATGCAGACATATAAACCGGCCTTTAGAGTTTCCTCTGGTCACCAGACAACAAGTCGCAGCCAAGAAATATTCAGGCACGTAAAAGTCAGTTAACCCCATGTAAAATGGCGATTTCACTTTTTTACACTTCGGTTTTTGTACATAAAAACAAACAAGATATAACAAACTCATTTGTGAGCTTAACAAGTGCTTGCAGGTACCTTTGGACAAAGTCAGGCTAGCTGTTTCCAGTTTTTATGCTAAACTGTATCTGCAGGCTGTAGCTTCATATTTACAGTACATGGGACACGTAACAATCTACTCAACTCTTGACGTGACGTTGAACAAGCACATTCCCCAAACTGTCAAACTTTTGGCCAGCATGGCCAAAAAAAAATGTACTGACTTTATCAACAGAATGTGAAGATATAACAGTTTAAGATGAAGTCTATATCTTGAGTTGTAGAGACATCTATTGAAAAGAATATGCTAACCAAGTAGCCCAGGCCTTTCCTGTCTTCTTATGCCACATGCGATAGGCAATAGTGAGTCACTGTAGCATCCGATCTGACCCGAGGACGAACAAGTGGAGCTACAGCCCCTGGTTAGTGACACGGTAAACACAACCACCCCCTTCTGGCAAGAAACCATGTTCAGAGGCAAAGAAAAGGAGTGATATATGAAGACATGAGTAAACATTTGTGTGGCTTTGCACTGCTGGAGACAGCTCTTGGTAAGTAAAGAGGTGAGGCTTGATGTTGAACTCATTTTTCTTTTAGACTGGGACATAACATCTAACATTGGCTATTAAGCGAAAAGCATCTTTAGTGCAACTACTGACAAGGAAATACGATAAAAAAGAAATTCAAAATGGCCTCAATATAAGGTTTTGACATGGCTGTTTTCTTGCCATGAGTTTCAGCAGTTTGGTTGAATGTTGCATATTCTTGCCCTGCTGTTAGTTGGTAGTTGTTTTGTTATTTAACATAACTAATGACTGTAAATCTAGATTGTATGGACCTCTTGGTAGACTGTTGAAATGCTGCCCCTTAGTACTATGGAGCATATGGCCAGGTATTACACACCATACCTTTAAAACTATGAAACTGATATTAAAATATTAAAAGACATTAAAACTTTGATATTTTACTGTGATTGATGAGATGTAATAACAGCAGATAAAATACATCGGTGGTGTCACTGTAACAGGCAAAGTGCCAATCAGCAACAGTTAAGAATGAGAAGCCTGCTGGAAAAACCGGAACATTTTCTATAGCTTGTAAACAGTATGACATTTTCTGGTGGGCGGGGCTTAGCTGGAGGCCAAACTATTCTCCAGAGACATTAGCCAGCGTGGAACAACTCTGGCACAAACTGGACTGGCACTGTCGAAATGTATTGTTCAGTTATCCAGAACAGCGCAATCTCGATACTCTGTCTAAGGAGACGGAGCAGCAGAGCACTGACTGGAGTGAGAGTGTGATTAATTTAATCACTCGTTAATTCATGTAGCAATATAACACTCTGTTTCATCAATCAACAGGGCTCTCATTTTAGTGTAGAGCGTCAAACTGAATTTACAAACGCACAGGACGTCAGGTCACTCACTCTCTGGGACCACGAGTGTTACTTGAATAAGTAAACACTGACCAACGGGATCAGACTGGCCGACCCGTACGCTCTCACTCAGTGGATGGAGGATGTCACAGGAAGCTTTGTGGTTGATAACTATGCTAATCTTACAAAGGAGGACGACACTTGAACAGTTTCCTCCAGTTTGTTTTGCTATCAAAGCTAACGTTAGCTAATGCTCTAAAAAGTTAGCGTTATGGAGAAATCCAATATCCCCCTAAATATTTCCCCCGTTTCTGATGAGGTGGACATGATAACTCTTAATACACATTACGTTATTCATCCCTACAACAGTAAATACTTTTTCCCTAGCCTGATATGAAGTGTGCGCTACACATGAGAGCATTTTTGATGATCTCTCCGTCCAGTCCTTTCGTCTCATCGCATAGTTGTCTTCTTTTTTGCTGACCAGCAGTGGCGGCTTGTATGCAATAACATTTAAGTTTTAAGCATGACTCCTTCTATTCTGGCTCCCAATAACACAACTCAATGAGTCCTATGTAGTCTACAGCCCTGTGGGGGCGAGTCATGTTTTGCCTCCAGCTAACAAATTGACGTCATTGTGACGTCGGCCCCAAAAGGGTCTATATTTCTCTTTGCTAATAAAGAACAGATGAGATTAAAGTGCAATGATGGATTTGTTGGCATCAATGTACAGTTTCTTTCATCTGTTCTTATCATTTACGATGACATGTTTCAGTGCACCTTACAATTAAGATGCACATTTCACACTGGAAATCCATCTTTTATATCACAACATCCCATGACAGGAGGAAGGGAACAGAGTTTCCACAAGTAGTAAAAAAGACAGATGAGGCCGCGCGCACAGAACATCTGCAGAGAGAACAGGCGATGGTCAAACCAAGAGAGGAAGAGAGGCAAACTGTGCTCTCTGAATTGTCACAGTTGCCTCAGGCATTACTGTTTCCTGTGGACGACTGGATAAAACGTTTGCAACGACTTCAGTCTGACGGAACTGAAGGAGGCGATTTAATTAACTGATTGGGAGAATTACACAGCTCCACTTCTGTCCAATGACAGAACAATACAACTCACAACCACCCCCTGAAACAGCATTCAAACGCTTGAGTAGTACCGAACAAACTGACATCTATCCAACTATCTATTGTGTTCGTGTAAGCTTATATTGATGAGCTATGTGTGTGATGACAGCATGCTTTTACATTTTTATCTACATCTATGAGCCATAGTAGCAAATTATTACAAAGACAATGGAGGTGATGTAATTTTATGAGGTTCACACATAAGTCAGCCATCTGAAGGATCAGAACATTAAGTAACTTTGAGTAAACGAGGCCTTGAAATACAATAAAGTAATTTAAAACATGCAATTTAATGCTTAATATCTGGTTACACCTGATGGCAAATACAGTTACATCACTTTTTCTTGCTCAGATTTGTTACAGCTATTTATACCAGAGTAATAGCATCAGACATCAGGGCATTTCTTGGACTTGATTTAAGCATTTCTTCATCTCGTCACTCTGTTGGCACACAGCAACCATAATGACATTTTTTCACGTATACAATATTGTGTGCGTGTGTGTGTGTGAGGTGCAGTGTCTGCCAAAAAGCCTGCTGACAGCTGCTGGCAGCTACTGTGTTGTGGATGCATAAGTCACTGTCACAGTGTCACGCTTCTTCCAGCATGGGAGGTGTCAGTTAAATAAATGTATAATTATCTGGAGGTTGTCAAGAAGCAGTTTAGTGCGACGCCTCGCTGCCTGACTCAAAGAGAATTTCGACGGAGACTTTTCAGCGCAAAGGAAACTCTGTCTTCACATCTGGAGCTGTGACACTGGAGGGCATAGGGTTACATCTGCATCGTGTGTGTGTGTGTGTGTCCTATACATGCATGATGTTTTAATGTGTGTCCATGCAAGTGTGTGTATGCATGTGTGTGTGTCTTTAGCACTAGCGGCCAGCTGTTCAGCAGCGGGATCCCTGCACATCTGGCAGCATGCACTGGCCTGGAGTGGAGAGGGTATCTAGCATACAGCAATGATGACAGGGATGGGAGAAAGAGAAGGAAGAGGGGGAGTTAAGATTAAAGACAAAGGGCGAGAGCAGAAAGCTTGAGAAGATAAAAAAAAGATGGATTTAGCTTCATAAAATGAGATGGAAATAAACGGACAATGAGTGTTTGAGAGAGACATGGAAAGAAGGTGAATACACTTATGTTCCTCTGCTCGTGTTGCATGTCTCCTGTACTCTTGAAACAATACTCATTAAAGGAGTTGTATATGAAATTAAGAGCATGTCTGTGATTCAGAATCTGGGACAGGATTGCCTGCACATGGCTCTCAACATGGAGGTGGCTGAGGCGGCATCTAACAGCTAACGATGCTAACTCTATAAGCAGTGCTAACATCAACACAGTGCTGATGTTAGCAACGACGTTAACCTGGGGTGGATGATAAGCAGGATTTATACTTCTGCTTTGAAACAACGTACCCTATGCCGTACTATATGCCGTAGCCTGATGTGCACTTCCCCAGAAATGCAACTACGCGTTGCGGTGACGTAGACCTCCTTTCTATTTTTGTAAGCTGAAACCTTTTCCCTCAGTGGAAACAAAGCTTTTATTTACTTTAATTCCACAGATAAGAAACAATAATTTGTGAAGACAATAAAGCCTCCACAAAAATAGCATTTCAAGTCTTGTGTGTGATTAATCCTGGCTTCATACGAGCAGAGGTCGCAAGGCTAATTTATACAATGTAAAATGCCATAGGCTTGTGCTAACGACGTTAGCATGTTATATTTGTTTGGAAAACATGTTTAGTATGAGACAGTTGTTTTGTCAGTGAACTTTGTGAGCTGTAATGGAGCTGAATTTTGTAACGTTACCTTTGTTAAATGTTGCTGTTGTCCCTGGCTTCATATGAGTAGAGGAAATTAAGGCTAATTTATATAATGTAAAATACCATAGGCTTGTGCTAAAAGCATTAGCATGTTTTTGTGGGGGAAAAAGTGTCCAGATGAAGACAAATGCAAACTGTATTTTAAATTGTCTCTATTAAGCCATGTTTAATGTGTGTGTTGGGTGTGTTTTGAATTAACTGCACTTCACAGAAACCCCGCCACGTACTAGTGTTCTGGAGGTGTAACTGCAGAGTGACACAGACACACCACTGCAAATGCTCACACCAATGTAGGCCACGTGTGTAGGCTACGGTGTAGGCTCTGCATAGTATAAAGTATCAATCCCGCATTAGGCTTTTGCAACAATGCTGCCGCTTATCAGCAGTGACTGCCCGTATGTGGCGTACGAGCACAGTACAGAGTCGTGACGATTAACTAGCCAGTGAGATACATACACAGGGACTTACATGCAATAACATTCATGCACGGCCAGACCACAACAGAGAACAGAGAAGCTTGGATTAAAACACACACAAGCTTAACTTCATTCTTGCCTCAGGATGTTTTACTCCACCATATCTTTACATAGGAAAAAAAGTGTGTCCAAAAGCAAGAGTGGTGCCAGTTAAAAAACACAATGCCTGGAAGAAGACTAACTCCAAATTCAGGATTTCTGAGTAGGTGTGGTGATTATAGTCACGTAGCAACTTCAGGTGCAACCGGCCTCAGTGCTTTTGAAAGTTTGCACAAGAGTAGCATCTATTGCCTGACCTTGCGTTGTCCAGGAGGTTAAAGACGCAGCATGTATCCTGGCCCTCAAAGCCCCTAACCCCTAGAGGCTCAGGGTTAAGATCAAATAACTGGGGTCAGAAGTTTGGAGATCCTTCACAGACTCTCTCCAGGAATTGTCTCTACACACTCATGCATAAATACAACACATTAATAGCTTCCTGACTGGCCCGGATACAGCAAAGGTAAAAATAACATGATCCTGCATGACACTTGGCCTCGTCTTTCTATTAACAGTCCCGTCACATTTCTTGGAGCAGGTGTCCTGCAACCAAACTTCTGAAATCAACAGTATTTGAATATTTACAGATTCTCGATTTTATCATTGAGAAAGAAAGAATAGATGTTCCTTTAAAAAAACAGTAACAAGGTAATTGAACTTTTTGACACAAACACTTATTGCAAGAATTATTTTCATATGTCTTAAAACATGTCTCAAGGGGACCTTTAAAGGGGCAGTCCAGCAGTTTTACTCATCATAAGGAGTCAGACTCAGCCTGTGAAAACAGTCACGTCCTTAACTATGTTAAGAAAAACAACACACTTGTAAAATTGTCAGTGTGTGACACTAGAAACACTTCGGACTAAATTAAAATGTTTCCAAAGTCATATGAGACCAGTGGGACATCTAACAACTTAGAGCTCAGACTCTGCGGGAGCTTTCGCCAAGGTCTCTTCAAAGCGGCGCCAAAAAGGACTCCACAGCTGACAATTGGTGAGTTACATGATCTGTTTGTACCTGCAGGAAACGGGTCTATTTCTGGCGAGAGGGTCAAGCCTCAAGAGTCCAAATCAGCGATCTCTCCCCCGCTTTAAGCACTCCTGTAAGCAGCAAATAGCTGCTACCTTAGCTGTCTGCTCTGGTCCATTAGCTCAAAAGTGAGGAGGTCATTTTGGTCACTTGAGATGGAAGCAGCATTATGCTGTGTGGATGTCTGCCAGCAGAGAAAAATCTGTTTCTCATGAGTCTTCTGTGTGTGTGTGTGTATCCGCTGCGGGACTGGAGTGTGGGAAGACAGAAGATCACAAGCATGAGCCATCGACCCGGGCCGGCTTTCAGTGGACAGTGGAAGTTTGGCGGAGAGGAGAGAGAGGAAAAACAGAATGCAGCAGAGGAGAGAAAGGGACCAAACTGCAGGCTTGATTGACTTGCTGTGTGGAAGAAGGCCGTTTTCACAGTTGGTTGAGTTCCATCTATCCAGAAACACCTCACACTCACATGCGTGAACACATGTCAACGCACAGAAACACAAACAAATGGATGCTTTCGCCTACATGCACAATGATCACTTGTCAGATTCCCCAGATATCCAAACACATGTACAATGTAGGCGCTTGCACCTAAAGCTTTCTCCTTAAGCATGACACTTTAGGCTTAATTTCTCCCTAGCTGAGGGACTTACATAAGGGTGCTGCACAGAATCCATTAAAAGGTGTTCTCAGTTCAGGATAAATGTTGATTTTACAGCGTTAAACTTCTACAGTTTCCATGGAGACCATTAGTTTGCTTGCATTTGTGATACATGTTAGAGCCTCACCTGTTATCATCTCATTAAGTTGGCATATAGATGACATAAAAAAGAAGACAAGTAGGCAAAATCAGTCAAAGGAGGAAAAGATCATACTTCTGGAAGAATACAACAAAAGGAATCTCATACTAAAAGGTAAATTGTGATTATTTTCATGACTAACAGAAAGCAATGAATGTGAGGATTTTGCAACGAAAAAAAAGAAAGAAAGAAACAAGGCCAGAAAGGAAAGTGATCAAACTCAAGACACTTGGAAATTACTAAGTGACTGCCAGTCGAATCTATACTGTAAATTCAATTACTTATTGATAAGCATATCCATCAGGTTCTCCCAGTTGCAGAAAACTCTTCATGGGATGCATTTATTTTTTTCATTTCAGTCAGGAACACTTTCATCAAAGAAAACTTTATTTCCATTTGCAGTATTAAATTTGGAGGTATGGCTCTGTTCTGGGGCCTCTCTGCCTTTTCTCAGGGCTACACAGAAAGCCTCTTCCATGTGCCTACTTGGAAAGCCTTAAGGCGGAGAGAGCACACCTCTCTGCCCTTCCATGTGCAAACAAGGAAAGCCTGAGGCAGAGATAGCAAACCTCCCTGCCCTTCCATGCGCTTACATGGAAATCCTAAGGCAGGGAGAGCAGCAGCAAAGACCCCGCAGGAACAGAACAGAGCAGCATCAGTGACAAACAGAAATGACATTGATAAGTCAGACAAAGCATGAAAAGGAGGAGTTGGGGTGGAGGTGGGTTGCAAAGCAGCTTGCAGAGGAAGCAGCAACAGTAGGCAGGCCAGAGCAGTTTAAATAGGGCGCCCTGACTGAGATTCACCAATTGGTTGCGTAGAAAAGAATCATGTGATCTATCAGCTGACTCTCTTCCATCAATCAGCTGCTCCATCAGTTGATTGGGCTGTTTGAGATCAGCTGATGTAGCTGGGATGTGAGTTGAGCTTGACATCATGTCCTACATGAACTAACGCTGTGCTCAATTTATTGCCACAAACTCGGCCATGTGGTGATTAAAATAGCATCACAGGTACCTTAAGTCTTTTTCCTTACTTTTGTTTCTAAGGTCTTTTGTGCAACAGTTGAACTAACTTTAATGGATTATAAGACCAAGGAGATAACCTTAAATACTTAGAAGACCATAAGAAGAAGACTGAAGGATGTTTTGTGCAACCAACCTCAACTTGGACTTTTAGAAAAATCTTAACTTAAGGTGTTTTTATGCAACGGGCCACATTTCTGTGGTCATCCCTGTTAGGACCACTATCTCCTCCATGCTGCTCAAATGCAATCTACTCTGGAGTATCAGCACTCTCATGAACATAAGCCTGCATCTTTGCATGATTTCTAGATCCTTTAATATGCAGTGCATGTCAGAACACATTCTCCACAATGTGTAATTAGAGACACACATGAAGACGATGGGGGTGTCGACTGGAATGAATGCAAAACGGACTCAACCTCCTAAACTCTCCTCAGCTGGAATGATAACTTTCAACATGGGAACGAAACAGTAAACACAAAGCTTTGAGCCTGCGTTTTCCTCCGTCCCTCCCCCCTCTCTGACTTTGAAAAGCCTTAATGAGAGAACAGTGTCTGTATCGATTCTCCTGCATTCTAACACTCTGTGATCGAAGAACAAAAGAGAGGAAAGATACGGACTGAGGCGGAGAGGGAGAGAGAGAGAGAGTGCATCCTATCGAAGAAGCTTCCAGACACTGCAGCCAACTGAGGAAGAGTGCACCCGGTATAAATAATACAAAGTTTTTGTTTTACTGCCTGGCTGTAAAATAGGAAACACAGAATGTACAGTAAACAGAAATGTGTACGGCGCTCTGTCACTGCACTCATTTGTGCATGTTTACAGTTTGTGTGTCACTGTTTTAACACTTATCAAACTCAGGAAATGTGATGAGGGGATACTGTAGGAGGGTTGAACAAAGATGCATCACCTAAAATAATCGTTATATTTGCCCCATTTCTGTCAGTTTTTTCAGTCTGTGAAACTAAACCAAGCATCAGCACTCAACTGGACTGCATGAAGACTGCAATTAAAACAACAGGAACACTTTACAATCTACAGTAGCAGTGCTACAATAATTGGCACCCTTGGGAGACATATAACATTAAAGTTCAACATTTGGGGAAATATTTGCTTTCTAGGGTAGAGTTATTAGGAGATTGATACCACTCTCATGTCCTTCCATGAATAATAAGACCAAAGCCAGCAGCAGGTTAGCTTAGCTTAGCACAAAGACTGGAAACAGTGAAACTCTGTCCAAAGGAAACAAAATCTGAGTACCAGCACCTTTAAGGCTCACGAATTATGTTCTCTCATTTGTTAAATAAAGAAAAATACATCTACCCAGTTTTAATCCCATGTTCCTGTGTCAATTCATCATGTATCTCTTGTTATATTCCAAATATGTGTCAAAAATCAGTAGCAAAGTATTTTTATATCAAAAGTTCATCCAATCAAATGAAACACTGGGCAAGTAGCGAGCCACACCAGTCATATAAAACCGCACTTCACCATGGCCTGTAGTAGTTAACAGAGCGATGTGGAGAGTGCTAGGAAGAGATGTGTGTTCAGATATCAGTGGGCAAAACCTTTGTTTTCATTTCCAAAACAATGTTACCACTACCCTGTCCTTTGTCTGATCTGACAGAAGAGTGTGCTCAGCAACAGACACAGCTGTAGCTCCGAATCGCACTGAACTGAGTCATTGTTCAAGCACTCATTAACATAAACCCCCTTTAAACCTTGCATTAACATGCGTTTTTTGCAATTAGATTGCTTTTGACCACATCAAAGTACAGGTGTAAATACACTCGAAACGCATTGAGGATGGATTGTTATCCGATCTGCCAAACCACTTCTGAAGGTGGTAAGGGATGCATTGTGACCACATCGAACAAATGCGCCTCCAATCCACATGCAACAACTCCGTGGGCGGAAATACATAAGCAAAGTGCGCCAGCTGGACACAGGAAGAAGGAAGAAGACAACAACAACCCTCACCGGGTAGCAACTGCCAAGAAAAAGAAAACATGGATGATAGCCGAGGATGGAGTCACGGTGAGACAAAGTGTCTGCTCTCCATTTGGTCCAACAAAAGTGTCCATACACTAACGTGACTTGATGGGCGGCTAACATCTTGTTGTTAAGGATATGATGTTGTAGTCTGCTGCTGGAAATGTTTGCAGAAAAAAAGAGGACAATGTGACCGGAGATCGTATAGCAAATGGATCTGGATGTGGACATGAGAGACGCATATTAATACCAGGTATAAATGTATGTGGTCAAGCACAATCCGATTGCAATCCCATCGCAAAAAACGCATGTTGATGCCAGGTGTAAAGGGGGCCATAGTTACGTTGCGATGGGTTTGTGTGTGTCTGCTGTCTGCCACAAAGCACCTCAGCTAAACATCATCTAAAGTCTGTATTTGGACATAAAATATCTGCTTACATCAGTGTTTGAGCCCCGTTGTGCACCGCAATACACAGAAAGCTAGCATAGCGCCAGCTAACTGAGCTAAATCACACAAGCTAAAAACAAAAAAGGGATTGGTTGACACTTCACAAGTTGAGGGCAGCTCAACTTTCATTTGGAGTGTGTCACACTGTCAGCAGCGACAAATGTCAGGCATCAGTTTGTAGCTTCTTGTCACTGGCTTCCATCAAAAATGAACTGTTTTGCTGTGTCACTCGTAGTGTGAATGCAGTATGAGCTCGCCTACTTCTTAGCAGTCCAATCCAATGCAAAGGATTTGATTAACATCCCTCTTGTAACTTTAAACCGCTCAAACAGTCAGTGTCATTAGGAAGTACGTCACAGTACAGAAGCTACAGAGGCTCTGACTTCCATTTCATGGGGACTTTAATGTTAACTGTGCAAAAAACCAAAGTGTAAAAACGACAGGTTGCCAGGCAACCAGTGGAGAATGTAGCCGGTTACAGGTCACTGCCGTGTATTTTGATCAGAGACACTGAAAAAAGTAGCTGATGGATAAATAGCTGCAGCATCGCAGTCGTGGTAGCAAGAATGTAAACTTGAGCAAAGCTGAACAAAAAGGAAAAAGAGACAAAGATTTAACAACACTGATCATCAACTTTGTATCAGAAGTATCAACTTTTATATGATTAATAGTGTCAAATAACTTCCAGTGTAACATCAGTTCAAAAGAAGACATTTGTGACAGGATGTGGGTGTTGATGAGGGGGTACTTGAACTCATCTGACAGAGTCATGGGGGCAAGTTCGACAAAAAGACTGGGAACCACTGCAGTATACAGACTAACAGTGATGAGATATAACAGGCTCAGAAATATAAAAGCACACACACACACACACACACACCTGGGAGATTTGCCTGGTCTACTAACCTTCTTCAAGGGGTGTACTCCTCTTCACTTCACCGTGGCTTACATTGATTTTCCACACATTTACTCTAAATATGGATTTTACTGTTAGTTTAGTCCCCACCAGGTTGTGCTTATCTTCTGTCACCTGGACAAACAAACCAACGCACTGCCAATCATCAGACAGATGAACTGAAAGATAAACTGACAATGAACGATCACATTAATACACCCCCATAATAATTTATTTCCAAGTGTTAGAGTTTGTCTTTTCAGGGCTTTCTGACCACACCTCTGCCGAGCTACACGTTCTCCCCCTCATTATCCTCCCCTCTGTCTCTTCTCCTGTCCCCTGTCTCTAGTCTTCCTCATCCCTCTCTCCTATATTCTCTTATTCCAATTAATGATCTTCCTCCTTTAGGCATCCGTTGTTTCCATAGGAACTGTGCTCTGTAGTCGATACCGGTCGTCAAGGCAACGGTGAGCTGGGAAGGACATTCTGTGTGTGTGTGTGTGTGTGTGTGAATGCGCGTGCACATGTCACATGTTTACTTCATTTGGGCTGGCCCCTTGCAGTGGCGCAGGTATGTTTAGTGTTTTTATGACTTTCTGTGAGACAAATCCAAAGTTTTCTTTACTTCACTGTGTTTAAAATACCTTTCTTATAATATCACAGGACAATAATACCTTTGGTTTCATTTAAAATCTATGTGAACAGTCTGCGCAGCCATTTTTATCACTTTCCTCCCCAATACTTAAAGTGTGTGTCGTATTCTTCTCCTTTTCTCTTTAAAATTTTACCCTCAGTAATGTGCACATACACTCACCGGCCTCTTTATTAGGTACACCTTGCCAGTACCAGGTTGGACCCCTTTTGCCCCCAGAACTGCCTTAATTCTTGGTGTCATAGATTCAACAAGGTGCTGGAAACAGAGATTCTGGTCCATATTGACATGATAGCATCACACAGTTGCTGCAGATTTGTCGGCTACACATCCATGATGTGAATCTCCCGTTCCACCACATCCCAAAGGTGCTCTATTGGACTGAGATCTGGTGACTGTGGAGGCCATTGGAGTACAGTGAACTCATTGTCATGTTCAAGAAACCAGTTTGAGATGATTTGAATTTTGTGACAACGTGCGTTATCCAGAAATCCAGACTCATCAGACCAGGCAACGTTTTTCCAATCTTCTATTGTCCAGTTTTGGTGAGCCTGTGTGAACTGTAGCCTCAGTTTCCTGTTGTTAGCTGACAGGAGTGGCACCTGGTGTGGTCTTCTGCTGCTGTAGCCCATCTGCTTCAAGGTTGGACGTGTTGTTGCTTCAATCGATCAATCATTTTTTATTTATAAAGCCCAATATCACAAATCACAATTTGCCTCACAGGGCTTTACAGCATACGACATCCCTCTGTCCTTAGGACCCTCGCAGCGGATAAGGAAAAACTCCCCAAAAAAAACCTTTAACGGGGAAAAAAATGGTAGAAACCTCAGGAAGAGCAACTGAGGAGGTATCCCTCTTCCAGGATGGATGGACGGACGAGCAGCAGATGTCGTACAGAACAGATCAGCATTAATAAATTAACAGTAATCCATATGACACAATGAGACAGAAAGAGAGACAGAGTGAGATGCAGGACAGACGGTAATGACAGTAGCTTACAACAACATTAATGAAAGTAATGACCATTCTCTTCTGACCTCTGGCATCAACAAGGCATTATGGCTCACTGGATATTCTCTCTTTGTCGGACCATCCTCTGTAAACCCTAGAGATGGTTGTGTGTGAAAATCCCAGTAGATCAGCAGCTTCTGAAATACTCAGACCAGCCCGTCTAGCACCAACAACCATGCCACGTTCAAAGTCACCTAAATCACCTTTCTTCTCCATTCTGATGCTCAGTTTGAACTTCAGCAGGTCGTCTTGACCATGTCTACATGACTACATGTGTTGAGTTGCTGCCACGTGATTGGCTGATTAGTTATTTGTGGTAACAAGCAGTTGAACAGGTGTACCTAATAAAGTGGCTGGTGAGTATATATGTACCATCATATTCTAAATCTCCCTCTCTCTGCTTATTGCTTGTCACAAACACACACAGATAGATTATAATCTGTCCTGTGGACAGATTTTATTGTGTGTGCCGTAAAAAGAGAGAAAAAAATGCATTTAATGACAATACCAATGATAACAAACACTGTGTGTATGTGTGTGTGTGTGAGAGAGAGAGAGAGAGAGAGATCTAAGTATTAATGCATGGGATATGTGCATTAAAGCATGCAGTCAGATTTAGTAATGACTCATGTTTTACACAGTTGCATCTGCCAACCCACGTCAGCACATTAGAGGACACGTTCTATCTGTGCGGACAGTCTTGTAAACTTGAAACAGTCTTTGTGTGTGAGTTTGACTGAGTGAGAGGGAGGGCGAGTGTGTGTGTGTGTGTGTGTGTGTGTGTGTGTGTGTGTGTGTGTGTGTGTGTGTGTCAAAGGGAACAGAGGGATTGCGCCTGGCTCCGGGGGCTTCCCTATTCACAGCTGGGACGAACCTTAACGCTGGATTAACAAAAGTATCCACAGATAACACAGCGAGCACGAGGTGAAAAGTGCAGCGAGGGCATTGGATTAAAGTGGGACAGAAGACAACAGGGAATATGTAGAAAATGTGCACAGAGGGAAGGAAGGAAATGAGACAACTGTTTTATGGACTGTGATGACTTGCAACAAATATGTCTGACAACCCTCAGACTGCAAATGCATCTGTGTTCGTCTCCCAAATCCATTTCTTATTCACAAACTCCTGTATGAAAACAGACTGGCTGAAGAGAAGGACTTGAATTTTCAGGTACTACTGGAAGAACACCAGCATATTTTATTAATTAAATGTATATGATATACACTGCATATGGCAGAGAATAAATATATATATATATATATATATTTCACAGCGCATGTATGAGTTGTTTTCATGGTGGTGTTGGTGTGTGTTTGTGTGTGTGGGAGAGCCCATCTGCCAGTGGCCAGTGGTGAGTGTATGTATGACTGAGCACGTGTAGAGAATCATGCCTGAGCTGTGTGAAAATCTCTCGAGAGCCGGGAGGCCTCAGCTCACTAGTGCATCCCCTGACACACACACACACACACACACACACACACACACACACACACACACACACACACACACACACACACACACACACACACACCAAACCCACCTAAGGACACATGTAGATGCAGATCTGTGAATATACATGCACAAACACAGACATTTTGTAAACCCACACACAAGCGCGTGGACAGACAAGCACCGCAAGACGCAAACATGCACTTTGGGAAAGAAATAAATAATTAAAAAGATGCTCTGCAAGCAAACATAACCGCACTCGCACACCCTGTCTTTGATCCCATCCTCACATCTCTACACATGCGCAACCAGAACTGCAATCACCCACGCTCCCTCTCCCTCACGTGTGCTCCACTGCTCTACTTTCCTTCTGCTCGAGCTGGAGAGGACAGGGCTCATCAGGCCAGCACACACACACGCGCATACATGCACACACACACCAATCATAGGAGGTGTGCACACAAAATGATGCAGAAATACTCACAAAAGCTTGCATGCACGCCGTTAAACACATATGCACACAAACGCCTGCAAAGCAGCCTGCAGGTATGCAAACCTGAGCATACAAACACAGATACACACATTTTGGGGACGCACATGCATAAAAAAATACAGCACATATGTGCGCATGTGCACAAAAAAGATGTGGGAGGAAAGGGCTCACAAGGCTTGTGGATAAACACAAACACATGAGCAGTGATGTTCAGAATATACGTAAACTGTTATCAACATTAATCATTTTTTAAAGTTTATTGACGCACTGACTCCATCACTTTGACTGCTGGGGCTAACAACTTCTTAGACCTACAGAATCCAAGTTAATTTTTGTCCAGTCAGACAGAAGTTTTCAAACTGAGAGAGGCGCGGCAGAGTTAAAGGGTGGCAACGATAAGCAATGATACTGCGTGAGGTGAAAGGCAATTATGGTACTTTGAAACCCTTAGTGCCCAAGTGTGATAATTTGCACTCCTTCTTGGAGTCATAACTCAGAAACATCTGAACACACAGACACGATACACATATTTTTAGTTACACTTTCCAGAGATATATTATTACCTCTGATGTTCATGGTGGATAAACATCCATAACCCCTCTCCTTACAGCTGCAGAACTTGTCTGAGAATAATCAGGTTTTTAAAGCCGCTACGAGGAACTTTTAACTGGATATGCAAAAGTCTCTCGTTTCTGCTGATGTCTGTGCGTGACCTACAACAGCAAATGAGACCATCGGTGTGAAGATAAGCTATTTCTATATAGTGTATATTAGGGAGGTAACGATACCAGAAACTCACAATACGATATTATCACGATAAAGAGTCCACGATACGATATATATCACGACATTTATACAAGGGGAAAAAAAGAGAAAATTTATTGTTAAAAATAGCTATTTTATTCAAAAATAGTGCATGTACACTGTACAGCATGTTATTTTTAACTTGGAAGCGTATCATAAACAAATCAACACACAGTTGAACATGTGCTTTCATTTCCCCCCTATTACTGCCAGGCAGGCAGACATTAAAGAGCCATAACAAAGCCATGTAAAACTATAGTGACAGAATATGAAAATGGAAACATTCAGTATTTTTTAACCTACTCTGAACAAAAGTAGTGTAGTACTATTACTAGAAAGTCATTTGAATGACATCAAATTATGAGGATAGAGTAGTCTTAATATTCATCAAATATACAGAACTTAGAACAATCAGACCCTGCAACAACAACAAAATTAACAAATTAGAAATAATGTAAACTCAATAACACACAATCCCTCACTCACAGATACACAGAGAGACAGAGAGAGAGAGAGAGAAGTGGGTAGAGATGTGTGTAAAAGAAAACCAAAATAAATAAAGCCCAGCCATTTCCCTGGAAGTCATAGAAAAACTCAAAAACACACATTCACTCAGTTTGTTCACGCCAGGTTGACAATCTTGACATCAAGGAGACCCTAACACTTTCTCAGAACAGGAG
>NC_065526.1:11255049-11367895 GCF_006386435.1 Epinephelus moara | reverse complement strand
GTAATCTAGCATTTACCAGCCCAATCCTGGCAGGAGCCGGCGGGTCCACGGTGTTAGCTGTCCGGGGAGCCACACACAGAGGCCGCAGGTTGCGCAGATTCACCCTGCGCCAGCGGGGATGAGGAGAGCAGGGGCCGCGGGGCTGGAACACCTCATCCGGGTCAACGACAGGTACCAGCCAGGCGTCGACAGGGTCCAGCGAGTGCCGAGAAATAAAGAGGCGAGGCACCGCTCCATACTCAGTCCAAGAAGCCATGGAAGTGCTCGCCAAACAGGCCTTCAGCCTTACCAGCCGACAGCTGAGTTTACCCCGGCGGCGGTGGCGCTTATGCTGGAGAGGTGGAGCTGGGGCGCGGCAGAGGTGAGCTGGGATCCCCGATAGGAATGGGGGCAAAGTTTTCCCGTCTTGTTGTTTCATTCATCCCCAAAACAAACACATGCGCGAGCCAGGTAAGCGTCTTTATGACAATACGCGTTAGAGCTCATGGGAAATGTAGGCTTCATTCCAGCAAAACACTACCGCTTTTGTCCACAGGGTCGCCAAAATCAACTCAAAATGAAAGTTCCTTGTAGGGGCTTTAAGTTTGTCTCACTATCAAAGTGTATCACTGACAGCTGTCTGCACATCTGTGGACACGATGTAAACAGGAACTGCTACAGTAATATTTTGGCATACTTTTAATGGTACCAATTTGCCAAAGTGTCAGACTTTGAAAACCTCTGCACCAAGAGCATTGTTTCTAAAACTTGACCAATACAACAGTATGGACGGCCATTTTCAGTCAGTCTTAGCTTATCACGAATATATCAGATGAAAGTGGTGGACCTTTCGCTAAGCCCCGTCCAACAAGCTGTCAGAGTAAGCATGGAGCCCACACTGTAACTAACTGCACTCCCTGAAGAAATATTATCATATTTTTGGAACAGTGAAAGAGTGATTCCAGAGAGAAGCAGACAGAGGGGTCTACAGTCTGTGTTTGAAGGATATATCCAGGATGTCAAACTGACTCAGCAGCAACAACAGGTTAAAAAGACAAAGATAGTTAGAAGCTAAAGCCGAACTATAGGCTACAGATCACAGTGTAAAAGTGAACCACCACATCACTGCTGATCGCCACACAAGACAATGAATATAAAGGGAAACTTTGCTGATATTGAACCAGCTGTGTGGCATCGCAGTGTGTGCAGATGAACCGTGCTGAGACCTCTTGTTATGACACGTATGAAACAAACATTTCCATGGTCTGCAGAAATACACAACGCCAACATTTTCTTCAGGTGACTGGGTTTGAGGGGTCTCATTTATAGACATTGCATATGCACAAAATGAGGCCTGAAAGAGGCGTACGTCACTTCCCACGCAAAAGCTGTGATCTATAAAAACAGACTTGATGAGAGAAACTTTGACCAATGCTTCCGAACATTTTGGAGACAGGAAATTAGAGATGCAGATGGTGAGATGGAAGCCTGGCTGTAGAAATTGTTTTTGGTGTGTGCCATTTTTGGCTTTTGTCTGTACATATATTTTTAGTATGGATCCTATGCATTGTTTTATAAACGAGACCCCAGAACTTTGTCTTTGTATATATGAGCATAAAAGTCCCACATGAAAAAGACTTGGAGCTCAATGCCAAAATATGAATTTGGCTTTGTGCCCAAATCCAGACTGTACTGAATTTATGTTAATAACATCAAGTTTTAAGTGAAGCCCTCAAACTGTCTCTTTTTAAGCTTCACCTTTTACAAGAACATGAAACGGGGTGAGACAGAAAAGGGAGAGTGTGAAAAACGAGAGAGGAGAGACAATAAAGTGGATTGGTGTAATCCACTTTATCCTGGCACAAAAGGTTCAAACAGCAATGAAAACATGCCGACATCAAGACAGACAGAAATACAGACACACACACACTGAGCGTTCAATGTTATTGGAGCATTACGAGAATATATTTCACAAACTCTGCGGAATAAGATGGTGTGTGCGTGACTGTTCTGATGTTATCTATTTGTGTGTGTCCTAATATGAATGTTCCCCCAGGGCCGTCTTCCCGGCAGGCGTCCAAGCTTCCCGGTAATGGAGCAGGGGAGAACTCTCCACAGCAGGAGCCAGGGACAACCAATCAATGTCAATGAACGTCTCCCACTCTCTGCATTAAACCAGCTCTGGATGATGTCATGACATGAGCCTCCCCACCGTGATGGGTGGGTGGGTACACAGTGTTTTCCAATACATTAGCCCAGTGGAGGAGGGGATTCCTGGGGATTGCAGGGTTGCATGAATTTATCTCAAACTCGTTGCATACATAAACTATCCTCAGCCTCAGTGAAAATGTTTGGCTTAAATGTGCCTGAAACCAAAATACACAAAAAATATTATGAATGAGCTCAAATGAGATCGAAACTAGCATTTCATTCAGAGATACATGTCATAGCCCAGAATCACACAGTGTGAAGGAGCCTTATCAGGCCAGACTTAGAATAAACACACATATCTGCAGCATATAACCAGACAGGTATACAGTTTAGGGTCGCTTCTGTTTGTAATTAAAAATCTTAATCTCCCCCCTTATTTCCACATCTTTCTGTCTCATAAATGAAAACAAACTCTTATGTATTGTCATTAATATTACATTGCTTCTGCCAAGTTTCAAAAAGAAATTGATCAAAAACGGAAAAGTGCACTATGAAAACAAAAACGTGTTATGTTGAAGTCATGAAGAAAACTTTGTCTCTCATGCTACTGTGGTAGATGAAGAATCCCAAAAAATCCTGATGAACTGAAGTCATAGGGGTCGGCATTTAACAACAGCAAAACTATATCAAAACATCAGTTTACAAACTCACACAACTCGTGCGGTATAATCCATGTCTCATTTTTCATATGCTCAGTACTTCCCAAACAGACAGCCTTTTTAAACAGGAAACTGAGCTAAAAGTGAAACTCTCTTCAAAGCCAGACTCCATTGACAAAAACAGTAATTTTACCTCACTGAACACAGGAGCTGCTGGCCTACCACTGCTTGGATAGGCAGTTTGTGTTATTATGTGACTTTGGTGTTTTTAAAGGTTAATTCAGATTCACCAAAATCACACAATAACACAAAAAAACGAACTGATTGGGGGTAGCAGTCGACCAGCAGCTCCTGTGTTCAGTGCGATAAAATTACTGATTTTGTCACCGCAGTCCGGCTCTGAAGAGAGCATACTTAAGCTTCGCTTTCTGTTCAGCTCCCATTTGAGCGCCTGTTTGGGAAGTACTGAGCATACAAAGGGAAAAATGAGACTTGGATTATACTTCACAAGTTGTGTGAGAGTTTGTAAACAGATGTTTTGATATAGTTTTGCTGCTGTTCTACTTCAACTAGTAAATCCTCAGTTTTTGGATTCTTTGTTCACCATGGAGGCATGCGAGAAGAACAGTTTTATTCACAAATGCAACACAACACAGGATGAGTAAAGATATTCAAATGGTCAACTGGGGAGTGATGTATTCCTTTAAAAAGGAAAATGCAGATAAATCTATTGTTGTCGGTCAAAAAGAGTGTAAGATTATTTGCATTTAAATGTGTATTTTCAATTTTGGTTTAAAGAAGTTCTAAAATAACAACTGGTTGCGCTCAATGTACTTCTAATCTGTACTTTAAAAATATACTGGTCGTCTGAGGGCGGCACAGTGGTTCTGTGGTAAGCACTGTCACCTCGCGGTTCGAATCCAGGGTGGGTGGGGGAGCCCTTCAGCATGGGTTTTCTCTGAGTTCTCCAGCTTCCTCCCACAGTCCAAAGACATGCAGGTTAATTGGTGACTCTAAATTGTCCATAGGTGTGAATGTGAGTGTGAATGTGTCAGCCCTGTGATAGTCTGGTGACCTGTCTAGGGTGACCCCGCCTCTCGCCCAGTGTCAGCTGGGATAGGCTCCATCTGCTATGACAAAATATCAGCCAAGAGAAATAACTAATTCCCACCACACTGTGTGTTTTGGGGAGCTTCAACAGCAGCACAAACTACATCAAAGTAGTTAAAGTTTGACTATAACCCTGAAATGCTCAGAACAAATTAGTCTGAATATAGCAGAGCAGGTCACCATGGGCAGTCATTATCTTGTAGTGTGGAGGATTCAAATTTCTTGCCACCAAACAGACACTCTGGGCTAATGAAACCCTTTAAACATCCATTACGGTCTCCAACACACACACACACACACAAACACACACGCACAAAAATCTGTTCTTAGTTTTAGACACAAATAAACTTGGGTGAAAAGTGGTCCACACTTAACACCAACAACTCTCCTCTTCACAAAGTTTTAAATTCTGAGCTTTAAAGTTTTTCCTTCCTCTGTTGGCACATGGCGACGACTTGGCTTTAATTTGAATTCTCTCAGAAATACACTGACACTTTGCAAAATTACCAAACTTGTGAACTTGGCTAAAAATACAGACCTTGCATTATCAACAGTCTCTACTTCAGTGCCCTTGAACAGATAAAAACAACAGACACCGGGGACATTGTTTTTCAGCTGACTCTGCACTTTGACCATAAAGTGAAGGAGGGAAAGTAGAGAAAATCTCTGCGAACATCAATAAAGTATCATGTTAAAGGGTAAGTACTTAAGTTTCTCCAGGTACTCCAGCTTCCTCCCACAGTCCAAAGACATGCAGGTTAATTGGTGACTCTAAATTGTCCGTAGGTGTGAATGTGAGTGTGAATGGTTGTCTGTCTCTATGTGTCAGCCCTGTGACAGTCTGGTGACCTCTCCAGGGTGAACCTCACCTCTCGCCCAGTGTCAGCTGGGATAGGCTCCAGCTCCTCTGCGACCACCAACAGGATAAGCAGTTACGGAAAATGAATAAATAAACAATTGAACGTTGAAGTTATTTCTTTAAGTGTTTGACAACTTACGGAAATGACCCCTACAGAGATAGACCTTTTCCTAGTTAGTAAGATCCTTTTTGTTTAATCAGAAACAGCCAAGAAATCGCTACCAGACTCCATTTAAATAAACAGTAATTTTATCATCATAAAACATACTTCATTAAAAGTCAAAAGAAACAAAATAAAACTTCAAAAACTGTCTCGGTTCATCTGTCCACTGTTCCAACAATCACCAACTCTGGTTTGGTTGAAATAAACCTTTAATTCATTCAGTTAGATGTGAGAATATACTGGCTCTATACATGCTAAAATTACTGTTTATTTAAATGGAGTCTGGTGGGTTTGGTGATCGCAATTTTGGGGCTGTTTCTGGTTGAACAAGAGGGATCTTACTATTTAACAAAAAGGTCTATCTCTATAGGATCCTTTACATAAAGTTGTTCGACACTTAATATAACAATCTGAGCCTGTCAGTGGCAAAAACAAACACTTTCAGTGGAAGTTAACTGACGGTGCAAACATGCTCAGAGTGGTTACATTGCAGCCTGTCTTGCTCAAGTTTGGAAAAACTTGGACACAAAAACATGGGAAAATAGGGTCCAGGTTAAAAAAATCCCCCTTTAAACGACAGATGTCTATTTAGATCTTTAATCAGGACTAAAAAACATTTTAAGGTGACTTAAAAACTAGTCCTTACCTCTTTGAACAAGCCCAAGGACTAGTCTTTACCTCTTTAAACAGGACTAAAGGTTAGCAATTAAAAGTGTTAGTCTGAGATGATATCCAACGAAAGAGTCTCCATAGCAACAGTAAGAGTGATTCACAGAGCATGTCAGGCTGTGAAATAAATTTCACACCTCAGTGCACCACGGCCTCAACTGTGATTCTGTTTGTGTGTGTGTGTGTGTGTGTGTGTGTGTGTGCACGTTAGCAACAAAAATAAAACTGTATTTGTTGGTACACCTATTGTGCCATGGTTCTATATACAGTATGCGTGTCATTGATGCAGCAGCGTCGACTGTGTGAGGATGTTTTTTCTGCATTTTCTGGTGCATTTGATGTTTCTTATCTTTTCACACTCAAACATGTTTTTACACGGTTTGTTATGCTGATGTAAAATATAATCTTTTGATGTCTGGTGGTATCAATTGTTGTATTTTCACCTCCACCCTCACTCTCAAAGCAGATTTTAGATTAAAGTGCGCTCCACTCTTTTCCCTCCCATCCCTCTTTCTCTTCCTCCCTCTCCTTCGCTACCTTCTTCCCATCGGTCTCACACTGGCGCACTGCTCATTAGCTTTCTGTCAGTCTCAGTTTCTGTCTCCTTTCCCCCCCTTCTTCTTCTCTTTCTCCTGTGCTGTCATGCAGTTCCCCCTCTTCAGTCTCCTCACTTTATCTTTACATTTAATCCCTCCTTGCTTGTGTGTGAATTCAGCTAAAGATTCCTCAGGGATCTCCTCCCTTTTTATCACTCAGGCCATTTTCCTGCTTCTTCAGTTTCTTCCTTTCCTCTCTCTCATCTCTCTCCATCTGTCCCCTTTTTTCTGTTTAGCGAGAATGTTTTTTTTTTAATAAGAAATGAAAGTAGGCTCTGAACCCACCTCCCACATTCCTGCAAAACACACACACACATACACACACATGCACATAAACAGGAATCGTGACTGCTGTGCTCTGCCCGTACGAGCCACAGTGAGAGCAAAAATACACCAGCGCACAGAGCTATCGACTTCTCTGTGATTACACGCACACCCCAGTATTTGCACACACAGAGATGCACAACGCTCAGAGTGCAGCGGAGAGAGAACATGAACGCAATCACACTTTGCTGTCTCCACGCAGCCCTGAGCATGGAGCAGGTGAGAGTAAGGAAAGTGGAAATGAGGGGAAAACAGAGTGAGAGGCGCAAGTGAGAAGAAGAGATGGTGTGAAGAGAAGCAGGTGACGATGACTGAGAAGAAACCCGTCTCTCTTACTGTAATGGCTTTCAAACGTGGCTGCTTCGTGAGTTCGGCTTCACTTATTTTGAAGGGAAGTCAAATCCTCCCATCTGTCCCCCAAACACATTCGCTGATCCTTCTTTAATACTTCCTTCTGTTAGAGGAAAACACCCAGGACACTTCTACTTCTCTGTGCCTGTGTGTGTGTGTGTGTGTGTGTGTCAGACGCTGTCCTTAAAAACTTGGCCCATATACAGCACAGTATATGCCTTTGTTTTCTCCAAGAGTCAAACTTGTCCTTGGCTAAGCTCGTAGCATTAAAACCTGAGTTGATCTGAGGTGATCAAAAGATCCTTTAAATACTTCAGTCTGACGACATTTTTCAGGCCTCACCTTCTCGCGTGATGACTTCCATAAATACATTCACTGCATCACACCAATCCCTGTTTTAAAGGGACATCTATTTTATGCAGTGGCTGCACAAACCACTGACTGAAGTGAACAACACTGATCATCTTGTTAAAATGCAATGTTCTGTTGGGAAATCTTGGGTTCTGACATTCACTCCACCCACTCAAACACCAGTGCAGACCAGGCACCCCCAATTATGGCTATGGCACCCAGTAGCTGTGCCCCCCAAGCAGGACAATACCACACCACAAAAAATGCTCAGGAGTGGTCCGAGGAACGTGACAAAGACCTCAAGGCATCAACCTGGCCTCCAAATTCCCCAGATCCCCATCTGATCAAATATCTGTGGGACATGCTGGTACCACACCTCACAACCCACAGGACTCAAAAGATCTGAAGCTAACGCCCTGGTGCCAGACACCAAAGGACACCCTCCACAGGTCCTGTGTTCATGCCTTAACAGGTCAGAGCCAAGTCCGATCCAAGAAGCACCGACCGTAGATCAGGGGTACCTCTGGGGTACTAGCATGTCCCTCAAAAGTTCAATCAGGTTGGGATCTGGGGTATTTGGAGGTCAAGTCGACGCCTTGAGCTCTTTTCTGAGTGTTGTCCCTTTTTTAGACGAGTGGACTAGTCTTATTTAAAATTTTCATTTCGTCGACAGGGAAATTAGTCGCCAGGAACGTCCCTAATGTTCACATATGGAACATTTTCAGTTAAAAGGTGGTCCATCGAGTCACTAAAACTCACTGTGCGTATTCTTGAGGCCTGAAACACGTCTAATGCATTTTTTTCTTCACAAAACATGTGCAAAGCTGGTTTAAATAGTTTAAATTGTAAATACTTAACATGCTTGTGCACCATTTTCTAAAAACTGTAATAATTTTCAGTTGATTTTATAATCAATTAATTGACTCATTTTTTCAGCACTAATGCACTACATCACTCAATGCCAAATCTAAATTAAGAGCATAAACTCGTTGCTAGTCACCATTTTTTAGTGGAATATTCAACTGAAAAGTACCATAATATTTTCATTTATGTATAATTTAAAATATGAGGTAAAAAGGCCAGCAGTATTCTTTCAGATTAAATTTGCATTCACATTAGCTGCACTTACTTCTACCTGCTTCCATTAAAATGATTCACACAATCTGACCTTTCCCACTGTTGCATTTACTGTAATTATATATTCAGTCTGTGTATTGAGCCCAAACTATACCTGCAATTACAAACTAAACTCTGAATTACAACTCATTTAGCAGTGCTCCAAATGTGGCAGTGAGTACATCATGAGTAATTCTTCCCCATTCAGAGCTCGGGAGTCACCTACTTCAGTTGATAGCAGCGTTCTCTTGTCTTAGTGTGTCAAGGTCAAGCATGGCTAATGGCCAAAACATTGTCATTGTCACATTGACACGGTGGTGGTTAGCGCTGCAGCCAGCAGCTGAAGGGCACTCGACGTCATGCAAGTCAACTGATGGGCTGCGGAGATGGAGTGGAATTGTAAAGTGCCACTATTACCGATTTCACTGTCAGGGAGAAGTCGTTTACAGATAAACTGTTACTGTAGCAGAGCGTTCAAATCATCACAGGCGAGTACAGACTCTTCTCGCTGTACAGATCTGACTGGAAGATGACAGATCAGTAAAATATACACAGTTTATGTCAAGTAGCCTTTTTGTTATATGTATCACTGCAAGAAAATAAATGCCAATCTTCCAAAGGAAAAACATCTTCCAACTTAAGGCTGTACCCGACTCAGAATTATTTCAGTTGCATCAGATTTGGCTGTTCAATACAAGTTTTCCACTATTTCTTCCTTTTTTCTACACAGACTTCGGTAAACAGAGGAGGTGGCCTACGACACCACTTATCACCCACCTACAATGCAGTCTTGGGATCCCTTCCCAGACAACTTAACGCCCATTCTCAACTGGACTCATCTGACAATACCGACACACAAGATGGCCGGATGGGTCAACGACTCACATGTGACCTAAACAACTCTGTAAGGGTTCACACCCACAAAGAGTTTAAAGAACTGAAGATGTCTCTTGGATGAGAGGTGAAACGTCTTTAAGAAACTCAACTCAACCAGTTGCCTACAATATAGCACTTATGATACAGTGTATAGAGTTTGAGATTTTAAACTGGTTTCGGTGGGATGTTCAGGGTAACAAGGATGTAAACGTAATGTAGTCTTGTCGGTGAAGATTCTCAGTCATCCAGGTCATGGTAATCATAAGTGCTACATTGTAGGCAACTGGACTTGCTTGCGTTTCTTGATGAAGTTTCGCCTCTTATCCAAGTAGAAACAGAGTCATAGGGGTCACATGTGAGCTCTTAATTTCAGAGTCGTTAAAGTCACAATGTGAGTCGTTGACCCACCTGGCCACACCCACACAGGGTTTAAAGCCTGCAACTCCGTACCAGTCATTTACAACTGAAGAAGCTTCTTGAATAAGATGTGAAACGTCTTCAAGAAACGCAAGCAAGTCCAGTTGCCTACGATATAGCACTTATGATTAAATGCAATGTAGTAAACAAGCCAAGTTAGCCCTCGGAGCTAATGCATGCAAGCTGTAAATTTACCACTTCTCAGCAGAAGGCAGAAGATAACGTCATCTTGGAACCTGACCTCTAGACAGCTGCCTCCGTCTGACTCAGACTCACCCTGGGTCTGGGTCTGCAGCTGCCTGTGCCATGGAGCAGCATGAAAGCAAGAAGCGCTCACTCTGTGGCTGAAACTTCTCCCCAGTAAATACACTGCACACCGACTGACAAACACAAAAATGACGGCTCAACTAAAGGCTTTCTGACTGCTAAGACAAATCTTCAACTCTGACGGGGACAGCCCAACTCAAACTCTTGTAGTGTAGAAATGAAAGACTATGGAAGTTGCTGAATTTTACTTATTAGAGGCTTACAAGTTTGTGTTTAACCAGAGATCGTCCTAGATATTGTTTAGAAGAATGACAGAGTGTCTGGAGGCTTTACAGGCAAACACGCCTACAAGGAACTTTTATCATTTACCCGGGATTTTGAAAAACCTTTGAGCATTTCCTGAGAAATTAACCAGGAAAAAAACTTTCCCTCACCCCCAAACTTTCTCTGAAAAAAGTACCAAGCAGATTACCCGGAATTCTTGAGGGGCGGGGCTGTTTGCTGAAGAACACTGATTGGTGGAACACACACTTGCAGCGTTCCACACTTCCTGGCACGGGCAGCCACTGCAAACTTTATTTAATTTCTACAAGCTTCACTTCCTTTGTGTTTTGATCAAGCATGGGTACTGAAACCCGGTATTAAATTAGCCCCGGAGCTAAATTATCAAAGGCTGTAGTATTCATAAGCGCTAACGGTATTGGTTCGTTGTGCTGGCACTGAGCTCCTCCACATACACACACACCGACACAGCACGGTAACCGGTGAACAGCCGAGTGGCCGCTGTGGAAACGAAGTGAAGATAACTCGAAAATGACTCGAGTTGACGGCAGCTACACTCGTTACTGTAAGTGGCATTAACCCTTAGCGAGTAAGAAGCCAACACTTTATCAATACATGTGTTCGGCAAACATGAACATGTAAACATGTAGACAGCGGTATTCAATATGCTCCGTCCACAGTCTCTCATCCACCGACATTAACGTTATGTCTTACACAAAGGACAGCACGCTAGTTCAGCTGATAGCGAATTGTTACTAATAAGCTCAAATGACAGCTGTCTGTATGTAGACTAACTGAGTTTCTGAGTTTGCACTTATCTTAAAATACTTTTAAACTGACACAAACAGCCACTGCTCTCTACGCCAGCACTATGTTACCAGTAAACAAGCTGGTGGAGTCAAATACAGGTCACACGCCAAATCATCTAGGTCATCAGTCTGATTTGAATAAATTCTCCGGAACTTTGAGGTGCGGTGGAAACGCAAACCACACAGATTACCAGGAATTCTTTTACCCAGGTAAATAAGTCCCTGGAAATAAAGGTTCCTGGAAATATTTGTTGGTGGAAAAGGGGCTAATGTATGACACTTTGTTATAAGAGTGCTTGTTTCATTTTCCCTTTCAGTAACTAAGAGCTAAAGATAACACTCCTTTGGTGTAAAATGAGTCATATATCTGAATGCATTTTCTGTGTTTCAGAGTGAGACTGGAGATGCAAGTGATTATCCACACAGGATAAACGGTGGCCTGCTTCAATTATGCTTGACTCAGAGTACTGCTGACACAAATCTGTTCTGGTCAAAACCATTTATCTCTTCATCATCTGATAAGTTTATCAGACTTCATTTCAGCACAACACGCTGTTTAGGCTGCAGAAAAACATAATGCCAGTCATCTTTTGTTGATGGCATCCTATTGGTGCACAAGTTCCAGCACATCTGACTGGCTATACTGGAGCATATGAACACTTTGCCTAACTAAGATTAGTACCAAGTGTTCTAGCAGCGAAAAAAAAAGTGTCACATGCAGCCATTTTGTTGTTTCAGTACTGCTGCACATAAGGTCAGAGCTTTCTTATGCACATCTGAATGCTACACTCTGTATTCTGATTTTTGGGATCACAGCCTGCATGTCTGATTAAGCCACTTGTTGAAGAGCCTGCGCAGTTTTCGCCTACAGATTTTGTACTCGGCTTTGTTCATACAGCTGTCATTTTTAGCACTAACCCTAAATGAAGTTATAATTACTGCCTTACAGTAGTGTGCCTCTGCAAATCAGTCAGGTTGCAGTTAACATCCATGTCTGTCCAGACTTATATAATACACGTAATGAATAAAGAGGAACTTAATAGCAGGTAGTAAGTGTACTTTTTGGTGAAACACTGATGCTTTCCAAATATCTTCAACCGGGCAGCACAGAGGATCTTTGCAATCAGCACAGTTTCAAGGTGGAAACACAAGATTCACCACAAGCGTCACCAGTTTAGTATCCGACCAAATGTCTACCCTTCTGTTCCTGAGTTATGACGTTTAGTAATGGCCAGAAAAGTGTTTTTGCAGAACATCATGATGTCACAGTGAAGCTGACCTTTGACCTTTTGGATATGAAATGTCATCACAAATGTGTTTGGTGAGGTCACAATGACCTTAAATCAGTTCATCATTGAGTCCAAGTGGATGTTTGTGCCAAATTTGAAGGAATGACCTCAAAGTTTTCTTGAGATATCGCAAGAATGGAAAGGACAAACAACCCGGAAGCATGATGCCTTTGCCCATGGCTGTCGCCAGGGTGGAGTAGAGGCTGAAAAAATCACAACCTGAAGAGAACACACCTGTGTGAGTTGACCTGTCCAAGATCATCACATAAAATACTGAGCCCAAGCCCGACCAAGCCAAATCCCCCCAAAAAGCACTAGTCAGCTTCTAGAGCCTAGGACACACTGGCTGTGTGGCGATGCAAGGATCACCGACTTTCTACACTTTATTTCCCGGCCAGAGAAGCTCCTTGCACTGGCCAGGAGGAAAGACAGAGAGCCCAGTATGGAGCCTGGCTGTACGACGAGGAGGAGGGGGGATCACCTTAAGCTAACTTCGACTTCATTATCACCACCTCCATATTCTTGTGTTTTCTTCTCTCTGACCTTGTTGACAGTGACACTGACACTGACAGCTCCCTCACCTCACCCCTCTGTTGTTTCACTTGGCCGGTCATTGGTCAAAAGCCAGCAGGCTACAGCAAAAGAAGAACTTTTTCCCTACAGCTCGAACCCTACCCGACCCGGCCAATCAGCGCACATTTTCAGCCTAAACCCAGTCTGATCCATTGGGCTCATGTTGATATTAAGAACTCTTGCGTGCTGGCATAAAAACTGCTGCAGCTGAGAGGTGGATCTACTTTCATTATAATGGTATTGGAAGGTTGTCCTTCAGTATTTAGCGATGCCATTTGCAGTGTGACATCTTTTTTCAGTGTGCAAACCCAACACCAAAACTCCCAGCTTATGTTTTCCCAAAGATTTTATCAATTTTGGCAAGTATTTCCAATAAAACTTGTGATCTCAATTCAAGAAACATCACAGATTTTTAACATACCTCTTTGAGTGATTGGTGAATGAAACACGCTGTGTTTGGGGACACCTTCCAGGGTGACTTCTCCTCCACCATGATGGCGTCCAGCGTGGCTTTCTCTAGGATGACATCGAAGGATGCGTCAGGGAAGGAGAGCTGGCGTATGTCCATCTGATGCCAGGTCATACCCTCGCAGTCACTGTGCCTGGCACTCATTGTACTGATGCACACAGAGGAGTAGTCTATGTTGGTGATGGAGCGGTAGCCTGCGTTGTACATGTCGCCGCTCATACTGCTGTTTCCACAACCTTAAAAAAAGACAGGAAAGAGAGAATGAAACCTGAGACATGTTGGGAGAGGAAAGAAGGTCGTGGAAAGATGAGTGGATAGACTGAAACCAGCGTGTGTCTGATGACTCAAATCCCCAATATGTTTTTCAGGATGAGTATACGATGGTGTGATCAATATAGCAACAACATAAGATTAAGCAGCAAGCTCCTCTAATGGCAACAAAGACGGCTATGACTGGGACCACCTCCTGTGATGGATGACACACACACACACACACACACACACACACACACACACACACCGTCTCTATTCGATCAAGCTGCTGTTCAATCATGAGCAGCAAGCAGAGACTGAAACCTCCCTCTCTAGATGACCTTATGGGGGCTCATATAAAGTGCGTTCAGGTGTGAGCAAACTATTCTCACATGACCTCAGACTGCACGATATCCGTCACTAGCAACAAGGTTTCAACTTGTAGCTTGTCACCGGGCGACGGGCTGATGAAAGCCAACGAGAGGCATGAAAGAAGACAAAAGAAAAGTGATGACTGCCTCTCGTGTGGCAAGACGAGATGAAAATAATCTACTGAATGCTGTATCTCACCTTTTGGATCAGATGACTCACAGATTGTGTAGATAGAGGAGGAGGAGGAGGAGGAGGAGGAGGAGGAGGAGGAGTGGGTAGAGAAGACAGGCAAAAGAAAAAAGGGAGAAGGAAGCAGTAGGTGGAGAACGTGGTGGAGACATATACTATCTTGGTGAACATATGCTGTTTCAGTAAAGGTGAGGTTCGTGTGTGTGTTAGCCTTAAATATGCTCATATTATCCTGTACTCTATAGTCTGTGTGCACGTGCCTGCACAACTGTGTTTCAGGGTATCCACTTGTGAGGGGGGTGAAGTGTGCGCTAGGTGGGGCTGTGACTTCCGGCAGCATGCTGGCACCGACACCTCCGGTGCAAACGTGTGGCTGGCGCTTGTTATCACCTTACTGCTTGGACTAATTACCAGCCTCCAAAAGATGTGTGTGTGTGTGTGTGTGTGTGTGTGTGTGTCTCTCTGTGTGTGTGTGTGTGTGAGCGTGCAGACTGATTCAGTTAGCAGCCTCACACACTAAACAACACATTTGTAACCTAGTTAGGTGTGTGTGTGTGTGTGTGTGTGTGTGTGTGTGTGTGTGTAGTATGTAGAAGCTTTATATGTATGCTGTACACTCATGATAAGCATATGTGTATGTCAGGCCCCGTTTATATGACAACGATTTCAACTGAAAACGGTAAACTTTAGTTGCGTTTTGGCCGATCGTTTACACGACAACGGCATTTTGGATGCCTGAAAACGCAACGATTTAAAAACAGGTTCCAGAGTGCAATGTTTTGGAAACGGCAGCATCTCCGTTGTCATGTAAACGTGCAATATGCAGTTCCTCTGAAAACGGAGACTTTTCGCACATGCGCATTACGGTTCCAGTCACTAGGCATGCCGACCGTCACAATAACAATGCTGAGCTCTGTTTGTGCTGCTCACCCTGTTGATTTGAAGTGAAGTGTAGATCTGTTACTGTAGCAACTCCACCTCGTCATCCATCCAGACAAAGTTATCTGTGCATGCTTTCGCCATTGTGTCTTCTTTGGGACAGACTTTTCCGTTTTTACTGAAATCGTTGTCGTATAAACGGCCCCTCAATGACATGTATAGACGTATACTGAACAAAAATATAAATGTAACACTTGTTTCTGCTCCCATTTTTCACAGGTTTAAGTTAAAGATCTGAGACTTTTTTAATGCACTCAATAGATATATATACCTCAAATTTTGAATGCAAATTTGTTTAAAAAAATCTGTGTTAGTGAGCACTTTACTGACTTTACTTGCATGTTAGACCTCACTGCCGCAAACTAGGGATGTAACGATTACCGATATTACGGTAAATCTCGGTTAATTTTTACACTGTAAGAATTACCGTTTATGTTTAAATTAATTGCATTATCGCGCTGGATTATCAGGATATGTAATAACAGCCTCATTCAAGTCTCGCGATGCAGGCGCTGCGTGAATGCGTAGCATGTGTAAACACAAAGAATGAAAACATGGCGGAAGGTGGTGATAGCGGCACTCAGGACATTCCCCCTCCCAACTAAACGCACAAAGTCTGAGGTCTGGGCGTACTTTGGGTTTCTGAAGAATGTCGAGGGACAGCTGGTGGAGGACAACTATCCTGTGTGCAGAACATGCAGAAAGAAAGTTGCTGCGAAGGGTAGCAACACTACACATCTGCTGGCTCATCTCCGTGACCATCATCCACAGCTTGCAAGTTATGCTATGCAAACGTCAGTTATTGTGTGAGGGACTTCGGTTTTACTGAGATTGTCATAATGTGTAACTCTCGACGTATACGGGACATTTGAGCCGTATCTGTCCTCCTAAACGGCGACTAGGTTTTCTGTTTTCATTTAAGACATTTAGGAGCTAATACTAGCTGTGTAGCTAATAGCCATATTAGCAGCTATGTTGCTAAGTGTTTCAAAACGAAACGGAGCTGAAAACACTGAGCGGAGCCGACAGAATATAAACCGACGTAACGTAACGCTAATTGAGATCAACTATGATGATTGAATGATTGAATCACTGTGATTATGGTTATTGTATGGCGAGCTAGAATTGATATAGACGGCCAGTTACGCTTTCTCGACATAAGCTCAAGGAAACAACATAAAACGCTGCCGTGTTAACCTTTGACCGAGAGCCTTAATGGGGGCTCCTGGTTTTATAAGGTTAATTAAATTCACTGCTCACAGTCTTGACCTAACACACACACACACACACACACACACACACACACACACACACACACACACGAGAACATGCACTCCTTTTCTCATACAGGCACTCTTTCACATGCACACTTCTAATGTGTGAATTATTCTGTGTAATGATGACCATTGCCCTTAGGGTTTTTTTGGTTTCTCCTGCACATTTGTGATATCTATTCTATATATTGTATGTTTTTTTTCTACTCTTGCATTGTTTTGTTTTCTATATATTTTTCCTCTCGTGCTAATAAATAAATAATATATAAATTGTTTACATATTTTGCTGACTGTTAAAATGCACCAGACAAGTAAGCTTTGTTCCTGTAATGTGTTTACATATTTTGTTAATTTAAAATAAAATTTTCTGTTGCTGTGCCAATCCCTTGCCCTTTTAATGTGAAAGTTTCATTTTAATATAAGATTTTGGCTGTTAACATTTTAGTATGATAAGGAAGTTACAAGATTTAGTGAAGTTATTTCAATATATCTATTTTTTGGACATTTTACAGCGCTTAAAAAAATATCGCGATATTATCGTTTACCGTGATAATTTGGTCACTATAATCGAGATATCAAATTTTCCATATCGTTACATCCCTACCGCAAACTAGCTGCATATGCCAACGGACCAGACGGATAGAAAACCAACGCCAAGACAATTTGACGTGAGTTTGGATTATAATTTGACAAGTCTGTATTTATTTTGTGTTTAACAAGTGTTTGTTTCATGTATTATAATCCTTTTCCGACTTTGTCTTAACCGGACTTTTCATGATACCCTAACAAATTGAATTTATTAGTTCATTTCACTACTATAAGCAGCCTCCAATGTAGTTTCTGTGAATTTGGCAGTACATCCAACCAGCCTCACAACTGCAGACCACATGTAACTACAATATTTGGGAGAGACATATCTACTGAGTGCATAAGAGTCTTCTTAGATCTTTAATTTAACCATGTAAAAAAAAAATGGGAGCAAAAACAAGTGTTGTGTCTAAATTTTTGTTCAGTATTAGACTTTTTTTATAATTTGTAAAGACTCTTAACACTTCATCGATTCTTTTGTAATATGTTTGTGTTTTTGTTGTTGTAAATTGTACATCTTTAACAATTTTGTGTCACTTCTTAGTCTGGAACTCTTGTTCACTTACACAATCTTCATTTATATCTTTTTTTAATGTATGATTGTTGTTATTTAACAGGAGAGGTATCTTTATAAGTCATTTTTGGTTTTAACTTTTAATTTCTTTTGCCTGTATTACCTGTATGTGCCAAAAAATTGAACTTTTTTATGTGCTCAATAGACATATTTCTTTTAAATTTTGTTCACAAATTTGTTAAAATCCGTGTAAGTGAGCACATGTCAAGATAATACATCCACCTGACAGGTTTGGCATATCAAGATGCCGATTAAACAGCATCATTATTACACAGGTGTACCTTGGGATGGTCACAATGAAAGGCCAATCTAAAATGTGTAGTTTTATTACATAACATAATGCCAGAGGTGTCCCAAGTTTGAGGGAGCGTCGCATTGGCATGTTGACTGCATGAATGCCACCCAAGTTGTTGTTGTCCATGAACTTACTGTTCATTTCACCACCATAAACCGTCTCCAGTGTCCTTTCTGTGAATTTGGCAGTACATCCAACCAGCCTTACAACTGCAGATTGTGTGTAACCACACCAGCTCAGGAGCTGCATATCCAGCATGTTTACCTGCAAGACCGTCTAAGACCAGTCACCTGGACAGCAGATGCAACAATAGCACAAGCAGGGTGTCTACAGTTATCAAACAGTCAAATTTAATCCCTTTCAAGATGCCTTTCCACCAAATTTAGGACTGATTTTTGGACAAATGACATTTTACTTAATCAAGCATTGCAGGTAAGTAGTATATATGTGGTCTTGTGCAGAGGTAGGTGTTATATAGGAAAATGGTCATTAGATTGGGTTAAGTCAAGTGCAACTATGAAGTAAAATGACAGTATTATAGTTTTTCAAAGATTTGTAACATTATAAATGTGGACTTTCATATAGAAAAAGCTTCACTCATTTTCACAAAAAGAAATTAAAAGATGAATGAAATTAGATCAAATGTTTGTAGAAGTTTAGACCTAACAAATTCAAGTTTAAGACTATTTAATGACTTTTAAGACATTTAAGACTTTTTAAAGGACCTGCAGACTAGCCTGGCGTGTCCAGACCCAATTCGCAAAGCACGAATGGGTCTGGACATGGAGTGTACATTTCCTCTATTCCCGAGGGGCGGTATCAACGGCTGTCACTCAAAGTGCCCCGTCATGCAATTGGAAAGACGTAAAACCAATCACAGTAAATGAAACGTATGACGTAGGCTAGCACAACACCACTGTAAACAGACCAGCAAGCTGCAGCACAGATGAGCTGTGATGATGTCTGGGAAAGAGCGTTGCCGTCTTTGCGGATTTCCTCCTCACTGTGGACTCCGAGTTGCATGGCTGTGATTCCCAGCTTGGTCGCTTCCCTGACCTGCTCCTCTATGAGAGCAACTAGTTGCCGCTGGGTTTTCACTTGGGTCCCATCTTTTTCCCGATCAACGGAGCCAGTTGGTAAATTAAACTTTTACCAAACCCCGTAGGAAGGAAGGCAAACACATCCTTTTTTTCAATAAAAGCTTTAAGTGCAGCCGTTTGCTCTGCTTTTAAAGAAAATGTACATTCCAGTTCGTTCAACACATTTACCATCGCAGTTTCAAAATCAGTAGCCATGTTGGTCGTTTACGAAATGCATTCACTCCGCTCCTTGTCCCTCCTATTCTGATGACGTGCCCGCGCCAAAGTAACGGTTGTGATGGCCTGCTAAGCTTTAACCAATGCCAGAATGCGCCTTAATGATTGCATGGCCAGACTGATCTGCGGAGCGAAATCGAATATGAGCTTGCGAGATTAGGGTGGTTTCACCAGGCTACCTGCAGACACCCTGACAAGCAAAGATTTTCTGCACAAACCATCAGAAACTGTCTCAGGGAAGCTCTTGTCGTCCTCACCAGGGTCTTGACCTCACAGCACTTTGTGGTCATGATTGATTTGACTGAGCGAGTGCTCACCTTCCAATTCATGCCAATATCCAGCAACTTCAAACAGCCATCGAAGAGCAGCGGGCCAACATTGCTCAGGCCACAATCAACAACCTGATCAACTCTAGGAGAAGGAGATGTGTCCCACTGCATGAGGCAAATGGTGTCACACAAAATACTGACTAATTCTTTGGGGTATGTGTGACCAAAAAGAAATAAATGAATTCCTGTAGCACTAATTATGTAAAATCCTAATAAATGTCTTTTTTTTTAAAGATAAAACTGCACATTTAAGAGTGGCCTTTTATTGTGACCATCCCAAGGCACACCTGTGTGGGAGTGATGCTGTTTAATCAGCATCTTGATATACCACACCTGCCAGGTGGATGGATTATCTTAGGAAAGGAGAAGTGCTCACTAGCATGGATTTTGACGAATTTGCAACCAGGAATTAGAGAGAAGTCCTTTGTGTGCACAGAGAAAGTCTTAGATCTTTAACTTAAACCTCTGGACAACTGAAAGGCAGCAGATAGGAGCTATGAAAGCAGAAATAAAGTGCAAAGGAGGGAAGCAAAACCAGCAACGGATGCATTATAACATTGTGCAGCAAGACAACCCTTGGCCAAACACGTTCCTTAAGTGATAGAGTGTGATAGCTGCTTATGCTTGGAAATTTTTATGTGTGTGTGTTTGTGTCATACATCAGAGGGCTGGAGCCATGCCGTGCCTTGATGGCTATCCCCGTGACGTTGGCTTCAAAACAAGGGAGGAAATATGTCAGCGCTGCTTGTCACACTCAAATCGTTGAGCGTTTTCTTTATGGATGGCTGGAATATGAGAGACTGTGTCGGGGTTGAATTACACAGGCTCAACAGGTTATTTTAGATAACTTTAATCTTACTTTAGTGTGCCAAAAGCAAGCAACAGCTTCGGAAAAGACATTTTGTACCAAGGAGAGGCAACCTGACAAACAAGATATGATTTATAGGGAATACTGAGGATTCTTTCCGTCTTGAAAAAGGGGGTCAGAAACGCCATAAAGAATGGTGGCATCATCCTTTATGGAAACAAGGACAATCAGTTCACAGCCACCATTCAGTGTGTGGTGAAAATGAGGGTTTGCAGCCTTGTTTCTTGCCCAGGTTTGGTGCTCACAGAGTGGGTTAATTCACCACTGCACTCCCCTCTCAAATCTCCAAGCATGCCGGACATTGTTTCTGAAGGGTTCCCCCCGCCGACCCAGCTATGTGTGTGCATGTGTGTGTGTGTTTTCTTTTTCCATGCACTCGGCTCTGTGGAAGGGGTGTCACATGACAGCTCATTCCTAGGGGTTGTCACGACAATTATAGTTGCCAGGCTGTCATCAAGGACACTACTCTCATTTTGGGTCTGTGACATCAGCTGGTGCCCCTTGTAACCTCTGACCTTTACACACTCCAACTTACCTGTACACACACACACACTGCCAGAAAGAGGTCTGACAGGATGTGCTGCACTTATGTCAGCCCATGTGTGTGTACGTGGAGATCCTAGAGTGCATGTATCAAATGTGTTTATGTGACAAAGGTTTATTCAGGATACCGGGCCAGTCCGGGCCAGTCTGGAGCCGGGAGTCTGTCTTTTCTCCAGCTGGGAGCGAGGGAGCTAAAACCTCCTGATAGCGCATCCTAACTGGATTATCCAGAGCGGCAGAGAGGGAGACTAAAGTTAGAGGTGTCATATCACCTCGTTCTGCTGGCTGTGTGAGTGTGCATGTGTGTGTGTGATGGAAAATTTGAGACCCGGTCTTAAAAAGCATCATACCACTCATAACAAATCCGCAAAAACAAACTGTGGTGAACATCCGTCATCCATTTGTGACATGTCTAAGCTGTTTGTTATGTAGTGCGTTTGTTAGTTATGTCTGTGTGTCCATTTATACAGGAAATACACGCACAAACAAGTGTTTTTTTAAGGAGGAGAAGACAACCAGCTGCTAGCACGGAGAGGAATGTTGGCCAAACATGGAGGTGGTTCCTTCCTGCAGACTCAGAGATGCTCGGTCCAACAATGGTATCAGGTTGCATGACTGACCTGACAAATCCTTTGATATTCAACAAAAAGCTTGACACGTGACTCTCACAGGAAAGAGGTAATCCACTGGAATAACGCAGCATTCCTCTCCTTGTACATGGTTGGCTTATCAAAAACCTGCAAAAGGGCCACACAGCAGGAGGAAATATTTTCCTAAACTGCACCACAGGAAAGGGTTAAGCTAGATCCTCCATCCGTAACATCCAAGATGAAAATAGACTTGACTATATTGCAGAAAAACATGAGTTTAAAGGTGAAATCGACACCTGCTGATATCTCTGGGATTTTCCACAGGGAACAACCCCATTCAACACTTTGCTCCAGTAAATCATCAAGCTAGCTGCGTACGTGGGTGCTCACCTCATTTATAGCACAAGCATATGGGATAGTGTTACAGCAGAGTGTGCATTGGTGAATGTAAACTCAGAACTCTACTTTCATGATGACATAAAATGTTTGCATAAGCTCGTTCTCCATCAGAATATCTGCATTGACATGAATACTTTGTTCAAAGATTTGTCCAAAGTGGGTCGATCACATCATAGACTGACCCGTCCTGACACCAAAAATGTCAGCTTAGATTCACCTTTATTTCATTAGCTTGCAGTCGAGCTCCTTGACTCTTACACAACATGAACTGCTGGAGATTTGACCTTTGAGCTATCAGATGACCTCCCGTCCACATAAACAGCGACTCTCCAGAGTCCATCTATGGTCAGGAGGGGTTGGTGGGTGGGGAACCCCTGTGAGTGAGCCAGTGGTGTGAAATATCAAAGCTGCTATCTCTAAAGTGAGACGAGCGCAGCAGTGGAAACTCCATGATGTCAGAGGCATGCAGGGTACTCACTCACATCCCAGATTGGTTTAGACACATTAAGGATGGGGAGAGTGGCCAGCGCTGATGAAAGGTGATGTTCACATGCGCTCTAGCAACAACACTGAGCTCCGCCGCCCCCGCACACCCTGCAGGCTCTGGGCTAGCCCGAGGTAAACTGATGCCACGGTGACGCTTCACAAAGTTCAGCCACGACTACTGTAAATGTCAACATGTGAAAAAAAAGCCCAAATGGAGTGTTTGTTTCTGTGTGTGTGCACGCACATTAACCACGTGGCTGCACCTAAGTGTATGCTTAGTGCCTTCGCTTATATGGATGGATGTGTTGACTTGGTGTCTTATCTGTCAAAAAGAAATTAGACATTAAGCCTTAAACATATTACTATATCAGAATTTTCCAAAATGTACACAGATGCTCCTGGTAGAAGCCAAATGTTGGTGCGGTCTTGTGCGATTGTGAAGAACGTTAAGTTTGACTGTGACTGTTGGTGTCAGGAAATTAGAAGCCTGCACGTGTGTCTGTGTTTGTGTGTGTGCACCGTGACAATGATCAAAGTAGACAGTGTCACACTGGGCCTTGTTTTAACCAATTATCTCTTGTTATCCTCCCTCCAAGTTAAGGTCCACTGTTATCTGATTAATTAAGCAGAAGCGTTTCTATGACAAGCATTTGTTGACATTTACACGCAATAACAGACACACTCTAATGCACACTCACATGCCTTTAATTTATTGGACCTATATAGATTCTTAAAGGGATACCTCACCCCCCAAATGATCATACGGTAGCACGAGTCGAGCACTTCCAGCACGTAACACTGTTGAACATTGGAAGCCTGAGTGCTTTCCGCTTCACCGACTGCTTAAAGCAAAGCACTTGATTTGGAAGCCCTGACTTCACCTGGGTGCAGTGGGGGGAAATAATGATGGGCAGAATGGGTTTATTAACTAATGATTCATGTTGGAAATGCCAGGAAGAAACTGGCACTTTTTTACACTGTATTTGGGATTGTCCACTCATTCGGCACTTTTAGAGTAAAAGACTTACACACGTGAGTAAATGGCTAAGTAAGACATTGCCATTGTCTCCAAGACTGTTTATTGGGGGACAAATGTGTCAAGGGATGAATTCTCAGTTGTTATGCCCGAGTCATTAAAGCTGCTAGACCAATACTCAAGTATCGGAAGTCAACGAAACAAAACTGGAAACAAAAGAATGGGTCATTGACAAAAACTGCCTCTTACGAATCCACACTGACAAGGATGACTAACCGTGCTCAAGGACCAATCTGGGGGGATTTTTGGAATTATTTTGCATTGTCTGGGGGCCTGGGGTGTGTGATTTTTGTTTTGTCTTGCCCTGCCCATTTATTGTATTTCTTCTTTTTTTAAACCCTCTGGAGTCCACGGACATGCCGGTGCGTCCAAATCACATGACTGATTTAAGATGACGTAGCAGCAAGACACAGCCTCGCTGAGTCTCCGTTTCAACTTGTGTCAAAAGTGCAAACTTCAAACTATATACCACTTTAAAATTGTGTTGATAGGCTTAGTAAAACCAGACTTATGATAAATCATTTACGCCATGCTTTTTCCTGAATGTTGTCGTCACATTTGGTGTGCGTTTGGTGCAGAACAAATGGTAAAAACGGGCTATTCTAACAAAAGTGACACCCCCTTTCCTATTGGTGGTGTTTGTTGTGTGATTTCAGGTCCAATGTGTTAATATAGTATGTCAAAATGAAAAAAATAACTGTTAAGTCACATAGGTGAGGTTGTGCTGGAAAAAAATGACACCAAACAAGGCAAGGTAAAGAGTTTTTAAGGTGAAATTTAAAGGTACAATCAAAAGTAGTCAAAAGCGGTCAATTTAACCCTTGACCACAAAGGGTTAAAAAAAATGTATCACTATTAATTATAATGTGTTTATTTATTCAAATTTATTTTTTTTATTTTGATTGTTTTTTGGTGGACTGGGACTGGTGCTGTACCTCCTCTTTTACTAATCTCCTGTTTGTATTGTATTTTTATTTTTGTTTGTCAAGACTGAATGTCTCATTTGATGTGTAGGTCATGTACAAACCTGACCAAAATCAATAAAAATTTAAATATTAAAAAAAGAAAATACAGGCAGAGGGAGAGGGATGACCTCTGTACAAGTCTATACATTATATTTTAGGAAAATCCTGCATAGTTTATCTTTAAGGCTCAAACAAAGAAGCTCAAACAACATGCCATCTTACTGCCAGGCAGGAGTTCACAAGTATATAAAGGAAATAAAAAGCATACAGCTGCTACAAACGGCCGCAGGGCTTCATAGAGAGGAGTGACATGAGATGAACTGTAGAAACAGAGATAACTTTCTGCCTCTCACCTTGAAGGCATTCATGGCGTTGCACTTCAGCTGAGTTTCTGATTAAAAATGCACAATTATCCAAGAGTTGTGCTGACTGAAACAGCCTCACAGCTTGTTCGGCCTCACACTGAGACACAGGAGTGACAGTGGAGAAGATTCAGGAAGGAAGGAGGGGAGGTGGAAAAGAATGGAGGCAGATAAGACACCAGAGGAGAGAGAGGACACAAGGAGTAATAAGAATTAAGGAACAGTGGGTGTGAAAGAGAAGTCATGGAAGGGGGGAGGGAAAGCAAAAGAGGTCAAAATAAATTGGAGAGAAAAGAAAGCAATGAAAGGAAGAACATTTTCTGTCGCTAAAAAGCATGACAAACTAAAGCAAGACAAGAGCGAATTAGAATTACCTTCTTGCACAGACCAGTCAGGTTGCAGTTATAGTTTACATCCATGACTCATATGTAGCCCTGACAGTTGACCATGCTTCAAACAGGTTATGGATGTTGCTGCAAAGAAGCTATATACTCTAAAACATGGATGCTTCACATATATCTTGAACTGGAGAGCACAGACAATCTATACAATCAGCACAGTTTCAAGGTGGACACGCAAGATTAGTGTCACCGATTCAGCATCCGACCATCCCCCTCTCTTCCCGAGGTATGATGTTGAGTAATGGCCAGAAAAGTGTTTTTACAGACCATTATGATGTCACAGTGAAGCTGTTCTTTGACCTTTTGGATATAAAATATCATCATTTAATTACTTTATTCTTTCATTATGTATTATTTAACCTTTATTTAACCAGGTTCGTCCCACTGAGATCAAAGAGCTCTTTTACAAGAGAGACCTGGCCGAGAACAGCAGCAACACAGAATTTCAACTACAAATAAAAATCATGTAAAAGCACATATATTTGAACAATTATTGAATAATTAGATACATTTTTGCCATGAATGTCCCTTCGCTAAGTCTGGGTGCAGACTGGCCAATCATAACGTAGCATCAGGCCGGCTCAGACCAGGGTCCAACAACAACACACTGTGCTCCATTGACTCTAATGCAATCATTTCAGATTTCCTTCATTTTCAGGCTGGTTTTGTGGATTTGGAGCTAAATGTTGTGCCTGGGGCACGTCGTGTATTAATGATACTCGTTACCTGGAGAGGTTGGAAAAAGATATACGTTTCTTCCCTGTTCCAAAACCAAAATCACACCCTGAAAAGTGTAGGGGGTGAAGCCAAACACCATTCATCTGCACACAGTGCGATGCCACACAGCTGGTTCAATATCAGCGAAGTTTCCCTTTATATTCATTGTCTTGTGTGGCGATCAGCAGTGATGTGGTGGTTCACTTTTACACTGTGATCTGTAGCCTATAGTTCGGCTTTAGCTTCTAACTATCTTTGTCTTTTTAACCTGTTGTTGCTGCTGAGTCAGTTTGACATCCTGGATATATCCTTCAAACACAGACTGTAGACCCCTCTGTCTGCTTCTGCTTGCAGTTAGATACAGTGTGGGCTCCATGCTTACTCTGATGCTGCAAAGGGGCGGGGCTTAGTGAAGGGTCAATTAGCATATTAATTCTTGAGTTATGGACAAAACCGTGTTTTGTGAGGTCACAGTGACCTTTAACCACCAAATCATTGCAACAAGTTCATCCTTGATTCAACTTGAGGAAAATCCCTCAAGGCCTTCTTGAGATATCATGTTCAAGAGAGTAAGACAAATGCAAGGTCACAGTGACCTTAACCTTTGACCACTAAAATCGAATTAGTTCATTGATGAGTCCACGCTGACGTTTGTGTCAAATTTGAGGAAATTTCCTCAAGGCCTTCTTGAGATTTTTTCTTCACTGGATAGAGACAGACAAGGTCACCATGACATTAGGACACTGAACAGAAACAAATCAAATGTAAACACTGTGGAAAAGTGACCAAAGGTAATACCACCAATCTGGTTCAGCACTTGGAGCTCAATCATGTCACTGAATATGAACGATGCTTGGCTCAAAAAACAGAAAGAGACTGACAAGCGCCCAGCAACAAGTGACTCTACAAAGCAGCTCTCGATTCCACAAACATTTACAAACGCGACAAAACATGAAAAAGATTCAAGAAAATAGTTCCCTTCAGTTATTTTAAAATCACAAAGATATGCACTCTTTCATTAGAAAAAATATCCCAGCTTTAATAGCTGAGCATATTTACAGTGCAAACCTTGTCAGTGAACACAAGGGCAAAAAACAAAATAATCGCTCATTATCCTACTATCCTACTATTAAATGGAGGAACCTGTCTCTCCATCCGTCCCTTTGCCCGTCCTTCTGTCATCATCCGTTTTCCTCCTCACTGCTTTGACTTATTTCTCTGAACTTGCACATAGGCTTTCATCTTGGTCATGTGCAGACAGCCACAATGCCGTTTTTGCATTTTACCCACATTTCTACTGTTTATATTCACGTTTCCACTACCCATTCATACTGAGAGCACCATTAGCAGCACGAGCTGCGCATGCACGGAGACCACTTGGGACATGCAATTTCAAGCACCAACACTTGCTGAAGACTAAGGTAATTATTATTTTACTGAACGAACGCACGTCTGTGTCTGTGTGCGTGCGTCTGTGTCTGTGTGCACGAGCCAGCCATTACGTATTTTCACTTTATTGACATTAGCCTACAAACATTACAAACTAAACATTGCGCTGTGCACTTTGCACTGTTTCTTTCATTCTTTCTCCGTGTTGCGAGTGTATGTGTATATACTGTTTTTGATTTCTTATTCCTCTATACATAACACATCCCCAGGTATGGACTAGTTAGTTATTGAAGTAAAATGCTCAAGTAATCGTGACATTGATTTGAGGTCACATCGCCCAGCCCTAATTGACACTGACCTTTGACCACTAAAATCCAGTCAGTTCATTGTTGAGTCCAACCGGACGTTTGTGCCAAATTTGAAGAAATTCCCTTAAAGTGTATTTGAGGACAGACAACCCCAACAAATAATATATAAAGGCATAAAAAAGCAGAGATGAGGGAGAAAAGAGATACGACTGTACCGTCTTTACAGTGCACTGTGTAAATACATCACCAGCCAGCATCCATTTACAGCAAGAGATATTTAGAAACACAAATGGCTGTGTGTTTTGGCATGTACAAGCTGATCTGAACACAGCCTCATCTTCCCATCTACACCAGATACACATATTTCTTATTTCCATTTTTTTTTTTTCAAGCAGTTTCAGATGCTCCGGAGAAGTTGCATCAGCACCGAGGCCAGATGAAATTCTCTCAAAAGCTCAGCTCTTCCGGCGAGTTCTCCTCACAAGTCTCTTCTTCCCTCCACTCACAAAAGCAACCTCAGTTACGTAACCGGGTATACGAGTTAATTAGTGACTGAATAATTAAGTGTGTGCCCGTGACAGTGTGACTGTTTGATGGAGTGTGTGTGTGTGTGTGTGTGTGTGTGTATGAGTGATGGAGGACTTTTGGAAGGACTCCATTGTATGAATCTGCCTCTCTGCTGTGGCACGGAGCCTAAAGCTTCTCTCGGATCCAAAAACACCAACAGGCACCAGGAACGGGGGCTTAGTAAATGGCAACGAGCGGAGAGAGCCATCTTTTCTCTCTTTTTAGCCAGAACTAACAGTTATTGAAAGCCGCCCACCTCCCTCTTTATATCACTATTTATGCCTTGTTACCTTTCCTGCCAGAATTCATACAATACGACGAGTCAAGCATTTGCAGCACGTAACATTTTTGAACACTGGAAGCCTGAGTGTTTTTACACTTCACCATCTGCTTAAAGCAAAGCACTCGACTGTGGAAGCTGCAGCACTACTGTCTTCATTTAAAGCCCTCTTTGTCCTCAGCGGGGTCAAACAGTCGAAAAAAGTCTGGTGATCAAGAACAATGGATCGAGCACAAACATGACGGGTGGGCAGCTGTCAGACAGAGTGGGGAAGATAGAAGAGTGGGAGTGAGACAGGAAGAGATACAGAGGGAGTGTGTGGTAGAGTGCCCAAATGATGCAATTTGATCTTGCTGTGTAACAGAAGAACTAATGGACACACACACACACACACAGACGCACAGCATGAGTCAGGTGTGTCACCGCAGGTCAGGTCCTTGTAAAGGATGATGTTGTGCCCTGTTGTACTTCCAGCAACAATGACAACAAAGTGATCAGCCCTTAAAATAATGGCACAATGAAGCTATATTAGTAGCTATTGTGTCCATCTCTCTCTCCCTCCCAGTTTCCATCCCACTGAAGTGGCTCTGAAAAACTCTCATGCGCTCAATCAACACCCCACACAGCGTATCAAAGTACAATCAACATCACATCATGACATCCTTTGTCACAAATACAAATGGATGACAGATTAAACTCTCTGGATCTCTACTAACGGGATGAATACCAATTACTCCAAAGGATATTCCCTCAGTTGGGGTTGGCGGCAGATGATGGTCGCTCCAAAATCTATAGATTCAAGAGTTTTTAAACTGAGTTGCAAAGTGGAAAGAGACACACGTTTCTGAAAGTATTTTTGCCTTCTGTAAAATTACCGTATCACATCTTTAGCTATGGTAGCAGTGTGGCTCCAGGGATGGCAATGTACATTGGTCAGTCGCCATTGGTCCAGAATGAAATATCTCCACTATTGAATGCATTGCCATTAAATTTTGCACCGACATTTATGGTCCCCTCAGGATGAATCTGAATAACGTAACTGTAGACTCTTATCCCTTCTCTTTTAATACCAGCAATGATCCTTAACATAGAGTCACAGGGCTCACTGAGGTAATGTAATGATTGTTAATGTTATGGTCATTAATTACCAGTTGTGACACTGAGGCTGGTATCATTTTCACCTTGAGTCTGTGTATGCATGTGTGTGTCATCATGGCAAATGTGGTCCTGGTTAAGGCCCTGACACACCCAGTTGACTGTCAGTCAAAGTTGGGCCATTGGTAAATGCGCCGCCCTTGTCAGAACAGTGTGTCCCACATCGTTGGCCCTCGTTGGCACTAGTCAGCTTGTTTTGTTTGATTCAGCATCAGCAAAATTGCAGCCCGTCACCTAATGAAATCACTCTGATTGGCAGTTCAGTTCAGCGAGAAGAGACAGAAGTGAGACATGTAAACAAAGAGCTAAAGTCAAGAAGGAGTGAGGTCGAAACAAAGTTGTTATACAAGGTAAGACTGTTTGGTAACACTTAACTTGAAGGTATCTACATAAGGATGACATGACACTGCCATTACTATGACATGACATGTCATGAACTTGTCATAAACATTATGTACATGTCATAAACGTTTATGACTACTGTCATTAACTGTCATTCGGTTTTTGTTATGACATGTTGACATTAATCAAAGTGACATTACCAGAAGTTGTCTTTGTCATGACAAGTTGACATTAAATTTGTTTGGGATGTCCTTATTATGACAACTTGACATTAACCAGGATGACATTACCAGAAGATGTCTTTGTCATAACAATTTGACATTAACAAGAAATGCACCTCTTTTTGTGTTTATGACAAGTTGACATAATGATTATTATTGTTATGACAAAGACATCTTCTGGTAATGTCATCCTGGTTAATGTCAAGTTGTCATTATAAGGACATCCCAAACAAATTTAATGTCAACTTGTCATGACAAAGACATCTTCTGGTAATGTCACTTTGATTAATGTCAACATGTCATAATCAAGTCAACCCAAACAGTGTTAACTTGTCATAACAAAAAACAAATGACACTTAATGACAGCAGTCATAAGTGTTTATGACATGTACATAATGTTTATGACAGGTTCATGAGAGTGTCATGTCATAGTTATGACATAACAGGTTCATGAGCGTGTCATGTCATAGTTATGACAGTGTCATGTCACTCTTATGTAGATATCTTCAAGTAAAGTGTTACCGACTGTTTTTCTTCAGCCATTGAGCTCTTTAGCAGAATAATTTCCTGATGGTTTGTGTTATTGTTCACTGGCGTACTGTCAATATGCTTTATTCTTTCAGCACTGGATTGTGTTGTTAATGTGCTAACTGGCTAACTAGCGTCAAAACGTTCGTCCACTTTTCTTTTTTAAATGACGATTACAGATGACCGCCATCTCCTGTTGCTTACTTCCTCTCATGCAAGAGCATAACGTACGTGCTGGTTGGCAGTCGGTTTAGTGTGTTTATGTACAATTTTTGGCTGAGACACAGCGACGTGCAGCAGGGTGCTCTTGTCGCCGCTAGTTGCCGTGTCTGCAGGAACTACCACAGAAGCCATTTAGAGTACTTTTCCAGGTCTTTATATGTCTTTCTGCCTGAGGTCAGATCTTGTCACCGCAATAGCTTCTTAACTGTGCAAGATGAAACCATGAAACTTGTCTGGTGTGTAGCTGAGATCACAATGAAGACCACATTCAAAGATGGTTATGGTTCAAGCAAGGGAGCCAGAGGTAGGGGGGTACGAATTAGGGAAGGGGCCATTTGCCCTTCCACTTCACGCCTCCAAATTCAAAATGCCTCATCGTTTCAGTTGTAACAAGGTACCATAGTTGTAAAATTCATCCAAATTTCTCCCAGAATCTGAAAGTGAATGGATTTCAGTTGCACATTACGTAACCAGTTTATTTTTAGTGTAATATTCAGGCTTGTGAAGTAGCTTTTTATCAAAGAACCAGATATTTTTTTAACACAGTTGCTCGTGGTTTGTACTGATGATTCAACCAGGAGCCTTGAAAGTCCTCCAGCTACCATGCTCCTAGTCTGGCTCACAGGATGTTGACTGTGGGTATAAACCTGTCTTTGGCACCCTGCACGTTACTGTTTTCAAAATCCCTGTCGCTATGTGAAACTAGTCTCACACAGCCAGACCTATCTTCACACTTTATTTTAGTTCTGTCCATTAAACAACAACAACAACATCCGAGCTGGTAACCAACACACTAAAATGTCTTTTAATATTTAATGTGGTGTTTTCTTTTGCAGGGATTTGCCCATTTTATATTTAGCCATGTCATAGCTTGCCCCGCTCTCATGTAACACAGATCTGATATTGCCAGAGTAGCGTGGACACAGATATCCAGATTTCTTCAATCCCATGTGGGCCACTTTCATACTGTATGTGGTCCTAAATCTGATAAATATTCGATCACTGACAATGCGGCCACTGTGTGAACGATCATATTGGAATTCATGTGTTTTTCCCATACATACAGCACACAGGAATCCCAGCTATATGATATATTTGGCTCATGAGGGGGTTCATGTTATGAAAATAAATCGGTATTTCACCGCAGGAGTAAACAAAATACCAGCCCTCTCAGTTAGTTTCAGTAAACAGAGTGTGCCGTCTTATCACTGCAGTGGAAACATCTATATCGTCAGAGCCTTTTGTCAGGTCATACTACCTACATGATTTACAGCCAACCGGAGAAGCTTGTCCAGGACTGTTTGCTTGCACAGTTGTGTTAACAGCTGTGTCTGTCAACAGCGTTCCCCTCTCACTCCCCTTGATATTCATTATAGCCACGCTGAGTCAGTTGCAGAGGCACCAATATTTATTTTTCCGTCAGGCTATTCCAGCAAGAAAGCTACGTGCTTGTGTGCATGTCTTTGTGTAACCACGTACTGTACTGTTTGTTCTCTTTGACTGGCAGTGTTTTGATGTCAGTCAGTCAGTGGTGTCGCAGCAGAGAGGAAGGTCATGAAGCAAGAAAATGTGAGTGTAAATGTGTGTGTGCGCGTGCAATCAGGTTCACAGGAATCATTTTTCTGCTCCCGTTAATCTCTGATTAATCCACCTCACCTGTACTGTGACCTGTACACACGCACTTACAGAAAGAGTAAAACTGTATGTGGATAAAGTTAGACAAAGAGCAGCTGTAGTTTGTTGCACTCTTCCCTCACTAACACACTGTATGAAGCTATAAGACACAGGATGCACAGAGCCATCGCTGTCACTGTCAGATACTTCCTTGTAACTGCATGCAATGAGGATGCAGTGCAGACTGCCTCAGCAGGAAAACACAGCACAGTCTAACAGTACAGATTAGGCAAAGTCGTGGAGATAAAGAGTGCGAAATAAGACTCTGAAGGTACAGAGACAAGCTGACAAAGATTCCTCAGAGATTTTATGACAGTTAGCACAAGACAGATGTTACAGTACAATGACATTTTACTGCCAGAAAAAAAACTGCAGGTTTCAGCCTTTCTTCTAAATTTCAGTGTGAAGTGAGATTTAAAGGAACAGTGTGTAAGATTTAGGGGGATTTAGTGGCATCTAGTGGCGAGGACTACAGATTCAAACCAGCCTAAACTTCTCCCAGTAAGGATTCTGTCAGCGTTAATTTTTTTACCGGGAGTAAAATTACGCGCAGAGGTCTCTTCTTCTCCAAACACACAAACTCAGTGATTCAAACCAGTAAAAACACAAAATAAAGCAGCTTCACATTACAAATCAGCGTTTCTCCAATGCTGTTTGGCATGTCGGAGATGGGCTGACAGGCTGCTAACTTCGGTGGCCAACGCATTAACGTGAAAAACAAATGTGAAAAACGCCAATGGCCCTATCTGGAGCCAGTGTTTGGTTTGTCTGTTCATAATTGTCCAGTCTTAGAATTAGTAGTGAGGATTGCAGATTGAAACCAGCCTGAAGTACTCCAGGTTAAGATTCCTTCGGTGTGTCCAGGAGGTTTATAGTGGAGCCAGATTATCCCCAGAGTTTTCCGACTCTCCAAAACAAATGGACTAGGTTATTAAAACCACTAAACACTGCATAAAGCATTTCACATTAAGAAATTAGTGTTTTTCTGATACTGTTTGGCATGTCGCAGATGGGCCGATAGCCCAGCACTTCCTGATGTGTGCTCATGTTCCATCTCTGATAACTTCAAAGATCCAGACTTTCAGGAGTTTACTTTAGTTTAGTTTAGTTTACTTAGTTACTGGGAGCTGAATTATCAGCAGAGGTCTCTTCGTCTTCAAAACAAAACGACCCACTGATTCAAACAGGTAAAAACACTGAATAAAGCAGTTTCACATAACAAATCAGTTTTTCTCCAATGCTGTTTGGCATGTAGAAGTGCCTTAAGTATTCACAGAGGTCTCTCCAAGATAAACCAGGTGATTTAAACCCATAAAAACACAGAAGAAGACAGTATCATGTCAAAAAAAATGTGTTTTTTCTACGTTCTCTTCACAGAGGGGCTGCTAACTACGGTGACTGACGCATAAACACGAAAAACGTGTATGGCCGTATCTGGAGCCAGTGTTTAGTTTGTATGCTCTGGGCTACCGTAGAAACATGGCGGTGCAACATGGTGATCTCTGTGACAAGGACAGCTCATTGTAAAGGTAACAAAAACATGTCAATGATTCTTATTTTCAAGAGATCCGACACTAGTATCACATATATATTCCTCACAATCCTACACACTGGACCTTTAAATGAGGCCAAAACTTGGAGAACTCTCAGCCTCCCAGTGAGAGTAATGTTGGTGGATAGTCTGACACATGCTGGGAACAAGAACACAGATACACAAATAAATACACCCGCATAGGCACGCACACATGCATTATTGTGCAGAGGGGAAGAGAGGGTAACAGCAGTACAGGCATTTTCAATTAGCCACCTACCAAGACCACGTCTGTGACAAAATGAAATGGCCGAAAAAGCACAGGTATTCTCAAGTTTTTAACACACACACTAACTATGAACACTCCTCTCCCTGCCCTTGCACCCCAAACACACACACACACACACACACACACACACAAAATCACTTACCACACACATGCACGCAGAGGCTCAAACTTGACTGGTTAATTTTCTGCCTGGTTGGCAGGCGAGTTTGTCAGTTCAAGGTGCCTGCGTCTATATGTAAATGCCTCTGTTGCCTGACCTTGGTGTGATTATGCATATGGATCAGGTTTTACAGATGAGGGCCGGCCTAGTGTGGGAGCTTTATGGCTGACCAAGCATATTGATCCCTGCTGGAGGAAATGGCATGTCTCTCTGCAGTGTCATTGTGTCATGGTCTAATCTAAATCGGAGGTCTGAATTCGACATGCTGCGAGAAATTCAGGGCCTCAAGACAGCAGCTCACTTTGAGCCCCATGAATCATTTAGTACCACTTATAGTTTGCATAGGCTTTAACTTCTATAGCACAACTGCAACTATATGTATGTGCTGCACGTTATCATGACATGGCTTTAGGTTGGTTAATCTAATAAAAAAGGAGGTGACTGCAGTTTGTGTGGGGCTGAAGGATTAAAGGTACTTCTCTGATTGTGAGTGTTGTGTGCTTTTTCTGATCTGTGTTATTGTGATTGAGTCATAAACCCAACTCCAAAGTTCGAAATGTCCTTTCACACATAGGTCACACTGCTTTCATTCGGAGTAGAAAATTGATTCTTAGATGCATTGCCACTCTGTCTTGAAAGATTTAGGTATTGTGTTGCTTTTTAAAAGACAAAGATGATACAGTTTTAAAACAATTAATACTGTGCATTGTAACATTAAGAACACCGAAGAACAATGAGGTGCAATAAGAGGCGCAGCTTTGCTTGCAATTGGTGGCTATGATACAGAATACCCACGGAGGTAAAACTGTCGGCACAAGGTAGAGTACTTGCTCTCCATAAAGGGAAGGCTAAAGCACAAACCTGCCAGTCTGTGTGGGTTTAGCATTACATTACATTGCAATACATGCACTGTCAGCTATCATCATCATTAGCATATCTATTATAGCAACAACTCTGTGTAGTAGTCCTGAGTCATTTTGCTGTGTGTGTTTTTATTCTTAGGTTTTTATTCTTCCTTTGGGATTAATAAGGTATCTATCTATCTATCTATCTATCTATCTATCTATCTATCTATCTATCTATCTATCCATCCATCCATCCATCCATCCATCTACCTAGCTGTCTATCCACCTACCTACCTACCTACCTACCTACCTATCCATCCATCCATCCATCCATCCACCCATCTGTCTATCCATCTATCCACCTACCTATCCATCTGCCTACCCACCTACCTACCTACCTACCTACCTACCTATCCATCCATCCATCCATCCATCCATCCATCCACCCATCTGTTTATCCATCTATCCACCTACCTATCCATCTGCCTATCCACCTACCTACCTACCTACCTACCTACCTATCCATTGACCCATCTATCTATCTATCCATCTTTCTATCCATCTGTATATCCATTTACCTACCTACCTACCTACCTACACATCGACCCATCTATCCATCTTTCTGTCCGTCCATCCATCCATCCATCCACCTACCTTACCTGCCTACCTATCTATCCATCCATCTATCTTTCCATCCATTTATCATCTATCCATCCATTTACCTACCTACCTACCGACCTACCTACCTACCTACCTATCCACCGACCCATCTATCCATCTATCTAACCATCTATCCATCCATCCACCTACCTATCTATCCATCCATCTATCCATCCATTTATCATCTATCCATCCATTTACCTACCTACCTATCGACCCATCTATCCATCCATCCATCCATCTACCTACCTACCTACCTACCTACCTACCTACCTAGCTACCCACCTACCCATCCATCCATCCATCCATCCATCCATCCATCCATCCATCCATTTACCTACCTACCTATCTATGCATATACCTACCTACCCACCTACCTATCCATCTGTCTATCCATCTTCCTATCTATCCATCCATCCATCCATCCATCCATCCAGCCAGCCAGCCAGCCAGCCAGCCAGCCAGCAACTTTTTTGTCTTACTTGCTAACTTACTGTTTTTTATTGCTGTTTACAATTCCTGATACACTTTGCTGCTACTTATTTGTTTTTATGGATTTTTTTTTCATCACTTTATTGCGATTACTAATATATACTTGTATCCTTCTAGCCCATTGAATGTGAACTCAAGGCATTGCTGTAAAAGAGCTAATGCTCAGTCAACTTCCCTGAATAAACAATGGTTTGACTGATTGATTACAAACAGCATCATAGTCCTCTGAATCTGAATCAGAGTCAAATCATGAGGTGCCTAAAGATTCCCACCCCTAGCGTTCCTGCATTCCCACAATCTGGAGGTATGGCGGTGCTGATTGGCTCAAGCTCAACCTACGGACAGGTAACTAAATATGATAGGGAGGCCAGCTTCTTCAATGAGCACATTAATAGTTAGCAGTGGAAAACATTTTATGTGAAATTGCAAATTGACGACTCCATTAAACGCCATCTTTCTTGTTTATATAGTGTGGCAGTGCATAAACTAAGTCGTGAAATGACATTCATTGATAGCCCATTAACATCTGTTCCAGCTAGCTACACAACTAAACCGGCTGTCTGCCTCTGTGTTGACGATTTATGATACACATCATAATTGTCTATACACACACGGTGGAACTAGCACTTCATAATACAATGGTATCCGAGTGCAGACTACACACAGTCCTACATTTAATCTGAAAAAACAAGGTGTAGAGTTAGTCCTTTTAAGATTGTGGACTTTCTGGCTTCCAACAGGTGCACCAAAATAGTTACTGTAGTTTGTCCCGGCATGAAAGTGTGTTTTGCCGTCTGCTTTCGGGCCACCAGTGAGCAGCTGACAGCAGTGAAGTCGCTAATGAAGAGTGAGTCAGCCTCTGAGACAGGCTGGTGGATGAAGATGGTGATTAATGCTGCATGCTTCATCCCCTCCTCTGGTGTGCTGCTACATGCAATATGCCAATGCCTCATCTCTACTCTCCATCGCTCTCTGACACACACACACACACACACACACACACACACACACACACACACACACACACACACACACTTTGATGTTCCAGCTGCTTGTCTGACACTTTACAAGGAAACTGTTTTTATAATTGATTCAGTTCTGTCTTCATTTCTTTCAGGCATCAGCGTAAGCGTGCAAGGGTAGAAAGGAAGGTCGTGCCGCAAGCATCTGCTCCTTGAGTGACTGAGAACTGGACCGGACCGTATTACAAGAGATGCACACACGGAAACACACACACTCGATAGTTTGTTCTCACTGAATCATGACCACTTCCTGTTTGGCAGGAACTGGATGTTCTTCGTCCTTGAGAAAAGCAAGAAACAAGAAGTGGAGGAGGTGAGAAGGAGGACATGAGGAGAAGTCAGACTGTGTGTGAGAGAGACACACACACACACACACACACACACACACACGCAGGAGTAATGTGGTTGGTATCTCCCAACAGGCTCCCTTTAAACACCATCCAATCTCCACCTGTCTGTGACCTTTCACTGGTGCTCCCTGCAACTGCTCAAGTAAGACCAACACTGTGATGTCACTCACTCAGCCAAGAGGAAGTGCTTATATGGTCATGGGGACAGGAAGGAGCTGTGCAATGTCACTGTAGTAATATCTGCGACGCTCTGAGGCTACCTGCAGTGTGAAGAGGGCTGCTGAAACTCTCAACAGCTCTTTCCAGGCTGCAGGGGATTGAGAGTGAGGTATGAATGACACTCAATTTGGTGGAAACGGGAGGGCGAGGGACGTGAATGGCTGGGGCTATGAATGAGGATAAGAGCGGAGGAATTTAGTGGGTGGGGTAGGGAGTGAAAGGGAAGAGATGCGGAAGGAGAGCAGGCTGAGATAGACGGGTGTGAAAAGGAGTAATTGGCAAGTGCGACGATAAAGAGGAGAGAGGAGAGGCTGGAAGTGAGCGGGTGGTATGACGTATTCAGAGTCTTTCTCTAACTCTCTCTTCTCTCTGCTGCTTTCTCCATTAGACATCTCTGCTGCAGCGTCGACTCCAACTGCATACTTGATGAAAGAGCTAGCACAGGTCCCAAGTCTCAACACACACACACACACACAAACACACACACACACACACACACACACAGACTCTGTTTGATAAGGCAGTGCCAGGCTAAGCGCCGAGTCTGGCACCAATCCTGAGCCCACTGCTACCACTGCCTGACTCACACACACACACAACCTCAAGAGACAGCAGGTTACAAGAGGGTTTCCACTGTTTTCAGCTATGAAATATTTGTTTACTGAAGATGCATCGAAGAAAAGAAACACACCACAACAACTAATACAAAAAAACTTCTATAATGTGCATGTATGAGCTCACAAATACAAGATGTACAGCCGACTAACAGAAGCAATGCAACACCACACATATAGACACACACATATATAGTATGAAGCTGGCCTGTTGCAGACAGATGCAGTCTGAGACCTGCATGTCTAGGCATGGCATCATACACCACCTATAGACAACGAAGGTAACGGCAGCAGCAGTTTTAGTTCTCCACATACACAGCTTTCGTTTTTTTTAGCTGCGTATCAATTAAAGTTATATATTAAAAGCAGCACGGTGGAGTAGTGGTTAGCATTGTTGCCTCACAGCAAGAGGGTTGCTGCTTCGAACACAAGCATTATTTCTGCTGTAAAATTGGGCATTTTAACATGGGGGTCTATGGGGATCGACTCGCTTCAGTAGCCAGCCTCAAGTGGTCATTCATGGAAGTTCAGTTTTTGCACCTTTGGCTTCATTTTCATTTTTAATCATATCGCCTCTCCAGGCACTGCAATTGCCATTGTCAGAGGGGGTTAGAAGTAGGGCTGCCCCCGACTACCAATTTTCCTATTCCACCAACAGTTGTCATTTAGGGCCATTAGTCGACTAGTCGCCCGCATGTTTACGATGTTACTTTAATTATTAAATGATATATTTTGGGTGGGGCAACACAATGGTTTGAGTTGAAGGTGTGAGAAAGAATAGTATCAGTAACATTATTAACACTGTGCTACATTACAGAGAAATACAAAACCGTACTAATGAACCTTCATTAATATAGGCCTATATTTTATCTACAAGTGCACGTCACACACTGAGCGAGCCGCCTGTTAATGACGCTGTGGGCTAATGGGCATGTAGCTACTTCCATGTTTCAGATGATACGTCATGTTTGTAGTCGACCAATGAAGATGAGTTTACATATCACCTTGGGTTCGTCCTTCACCTTCTCAAAATGATCCCACACTTTGGATTTCCTGCCCGACATGTTATTAACTAGCCTGTGGAATAACCGCAGGTACCAGCCCTGGAAATTAACCTGACTCCTGTCTGACTGCTGAGTGTGGACACTTTCAAATTAAATTCCCTCATATAGGTTTATTTTGACAAGGTGCAGCTCCTAATAGAGTTTTAAATTTGCTTGTTTTTTGTTTGTTTTTCTGTGACTAAGCAACCAACGAAATGTTTGCTGACTAATGACCTTTCTGGTCAGCTAACATTTGGTCGACTATCAGGGGGTGATCCTAGATAGAAGTAACATTTTTTCCCACATTGATCACAGGATCATGTAAAGCTTGTCACTGTTTTTGTGTTACTATTTTCATGAATGTCACTACAAGCTCGCTAGCTATGTAGGAAAATGAAGTATCCAATTTTTAATCCTGCTTACTGAGCCCTGATTGGTCAGCTGTTTCTCTCACAGGAGACACAGCCATCGCAGCACAGGATTTATTTGAACCGCTGAACAAATCTGAGATACGGGCTGCAATTCAGAGGTCCAGGACTGGCAAGGAACATGTGGCATGCAGACTGACAAATGCTCCTAAATATCACTTAGAAGATGATGCTTAGAGAAAATGTTTGATGCTTAAAGCGGCCGATGCTGAAGGCTGCTAAGTGCCATTAGCCGTTATCCTTTCACTCATTACTTAACAGGAGCAGCGTCCACCTCCTACAGAGCCTCTGCCCTCTCTTTTTTAAGTCCTTATAGTCATACAACTAGAGCACCAAATCATCTGGGAACATTCCCAAATTGTCTCTCCCCATCAATCTCACTCCCCCCGCCCCTCACCCCCATGGTGCTATTGCTGGGAAATGCATTAGGAACAAGATTAAGACCTTAAAAAAAACGGGAAGAGTGGGAGGCAGAGACCGAGAGAGGGCAGTTCTCAGAAAGATGGGAGAATATAATGCTTGGCGAGGGTAAAGTCTGCTGCCAAAAAGTAGTTACATCATCGCAGGTCAGCGAGGCAAAGTGTAATCATGATAGAGATGAGATGATGAGGGGATGAGAGAGAGGGAGGAGGAAACAGAGGGAGGAGAGGACAGGCAGACCAGATGTCAGCTCCTGAAGATGAAAAAGAGCTAGACCGGCTGCAGAGGCTGCATGCTTGCAAAAACATGTCTTACGAGGTGGGAAAATAAAGTTGTTTCAACAAATGAAACAACATGCAGCTGCACACAAAAACAGATCAACTTATGTCAAAAAATGTAACACCCAGACTGTGGTGTGTCAAGCTGCGATTGCTCAGACAGATGCGAACATCAGACTTCTCAGTAGAGCAGCAGGGCATCTTCTTCCCCTCCTCCAACCCCTCTGCCTCACTTCCACCATTCCTCCCTCCACCTCTCTCCAATGTATATTATGTAACCTGAGCCACAGACTCCAGAGAAGAAGAGGTTGCCAGCGCCAAAGGTAGAGACAGAACGACAGATACATGTAGACAGGCATAGAGACAGACCAGAACACAGGGCATGCACACAAGGAAGGAAGAGACAGAGATGTGAGGCCGGTTGCCATGAGTCGTGAGGAGGCTCTTGGAAGAAGAGGAAAAAAGGAGGAAGCAGCAGAGAGTGAAAAGGAGAAGGAGACAGAGTCAAAGCAAAGAGTCAAAAGACAGTTTAAGGAAAAGGACTGAGTAAGAATGGGTGACAGGAGATGTTTTATGAATACTTAAGTGAAGACAGGAAGCAAAGGAAAATAATACAGAGTAGACTACCCAGAAGAAATGAGAGGAGAATAAGGTAAATAACAGTGACGTAGTGGATGTGTCAGTGTCTTTAAAATGTTACTGTGCACGGTATAAAAACCAGAGAGACATTTGTCATCAAACAGTCATGGCTCGAGCACTTCCACACAGCTTCATAAGCAGCACACTGTGACAGGAACCACATTTATCATCCGAGCATAAAGCACAGCCCAGCAGGAAAACGGGACTTTGGCTCTTTAAACTAAGAGCTATGTTTTGTTACAGGGACCGTGGAAACCTCAGCGACTGGGACACACAGCCAACCTGAAAGAGGGAGAGACAGCATGTGTCGCAACGCAGCAGCCTCAGCCCGCTTTGGGTTTATGTGTTGTGGGCGATGTAGTTTAAATATGTGTATTCTGCGTGTGTGTGTGTTGGATTTAATCTGCATGGGAACACGAGGTCTGGAAAGACTCCCAACAGTGGGATTTGTGAAAATCTGCAGCTCAACTCTCTCTTTCCTCCCAATCTTTCTTCCTTCCTGTCTCTCCCCTCTTCATGAACCCAATAACAGGTACGCTGACCGTTCGCTAAACCGATCCTGGATACTATCAGAGGGTGAGGGTAACGTTAGCATCTGTGTCCTGCTATTTATTGGATTTGGGGATGTTTACATTCCAGCAACTCCAGCCAGTGATACCAAAGGGTAATGCTTTGCCAAACACAGTTAGTCCCTATTATAAGCCTCGGCACTTGTAATGCTAAAAGTGAAACATGCTTAAAAATATGACCATGGAAGTTAAGCTGCCAAATCGGGTTATGTTAGAGTGAAATAACGGTCTGATCTTTCATTTTTCATCGTTATACTTCAGAGCCTGAAATTAAGCAGCACCTTCAGGCAAGTGGCTGAAATGTTTTACTTTTTATAAACGTACAAAATGGAAAATGGAGGCTTATGGTAAGTGGTAAATGGACCTGCATTTGTATAGCGCCTTTCTAGTCATCCAATCACTCAAAGCGCTTTTTACACTACGAGTCACATTCACCCATTCACACACACATTCATACACTGGTGGCCTAGGCTACCATACAAGGTGCCACCTGCTACTCAATTTTTAACACAGTCACACACGATGGAAGCATCATCTGGAGCAATTTGGGGATACGTCGGCATGCAGACTGGAGGATCGAACCGCTGATCTTCCGATTGGTGGACGACCTGCTCTACCTCTGAGCCACAACCGCCTATTAAAAAATAAATTGGGATTTGGACAAATATTATAATCTAGTAATGTACAAAACTTGCAACAGCTTGTTTGCAATCACTTGACTATCGTGATTTGCATATTTCAGGTGGAGGGCAGGAAGTGGTAAATCCAGGTACATGGATTGGACGCTGAGAAAAGTGACTATATAAAAAGGTTGAATGAACCTGCAGGCAGCAGTTACCATCAGAAAATTGAAACTTATGTTGGTTGTGATCCAGACAGAACAAGGAAAGGTGATTTTTCCCACAACTTGACCAATTTGCCAGCTGTGGACACAATCGTCAAATTACTTCATCCTCCAGACCTCCTAATGCTACACGGCGAGTGGATGAAAGTCTAGTGGACGATCACTTTTTTGTGGGTCTACAACTGAAACAACTGCTCTCTTGTTTTTGGCCAGGTGAGTAAACTTACTTGAGTATAACTATCTTTTATACTTCAACTCTATACATGGATGCACTAGCGCTGTCAGGGTAATGTTACTGGGTAACAAGTCGACCGCTCCCAGCAGTCTGGTGAAATGCTGTCAAAATTATGAGTCATGGCCAAAACAGAGAAGTTGTCAACTCAAGGCAACGCTTTAACATTAACGTTTGAAACTGACTTACCTCTTCCAGACTGAAGACAGAGGTTTCTGATCCACATCTGCCTCTGTTTCGCAGTGACATAGTTTTTTTTTTTTTACTTCTTAACTCCTCCCCTTTATGTCCTACTAATTTCTGGACTTAAAGTGGTCTTTACTTTTCTCAGTATATGGTCAATTGGAAGAGCAGTAAAGAGTGCAAATCATTGGCATGTGTGTAGTGTTGGTAGACTTTGCCTCCAGTTGCCTGCCCTCCATCGAGACAGCGCACTGATGTATGATGTCATATGAAAAGAAGCTATTAATAGGTAGCGATAATATGTCTTGCACGATTTTAACTTAAACATCATTTTATTGCCTGTTTTGCCTGGCCTAGCAGGCAAAGGAACATTTAAAGCCAAAAATAAGATGGTCACTCATTATTCCATTGTGCCAAGTGTTTGAGATGAGAGCTGCCACACGGTCACAAAAACTGTGTCTGATTGGTTGATGAATCAGGAACACAGCCTCTGATCGGTTGACAGCATCAACCCAAGGCATCTTGGACAAGTCTCCAAAAAGACACTGTAGTTCAAGGCTGGACTACAAAGCTTCTGAAAGAGATGTGATCGCACCGAAGTCCCCGTTGGAACAGCACGACAGTTAACTTCTGGGCGAAAAAAGTAAGTATTGTCAAGTCCAGAGTTTTCTTTTTTTAAGATTATTTTTCGGGCTATTTTGCCTTTAACGACAGGACAGTTTTGTAGCACGAAAGGGGGAGAGAGACAGGGGACGACATGCAGTAAAGGGCCACGGGTTGGAATCAGACACATGGCCCTTGTGACAAGGACACTGCTAGACTCACAAGTCAGTCTTTAGACGCTTTGCTGAACTAAAGACTGATGTCTTTCTCCCTGATTTTGTGTTTAGATGGGCGGATACAATTTCAGAGTTTAAAAAAACTCCCTACGTTGCAGAACCAATAGTAAATCTGCAGGGCGGCCCTTCGGTGGCTCGCTGAACTCTTCTGCTCGTAAACATAGTCCAACTGCGTTAAAAGTTTTAAACAAAGTCGCTGTAAGTCCTTCATTTCCACAATCTTGTGGACTGAGCACACATTTGATAAAACGGAGTTAAATCTCTCGGCATCCATTTTCAAGCTCTCTGTGTGTTTGTTTCCTTGTGGACGAGAAAAGGGGGAGCGCACATCTGGGAGGGCATGTCCTTTTCAAAAATGCAAGAGGCGTTGCTTTGTTGCCGGCCGTTTTCTCCGGTGTGTTAAACACACTTTAGAAAGGAGTGTCCCCAGACTATCAGAAGGCGGAGATCTCTGATTGTCTGGTAGTGAGACTAGGACACTGCTGTTGTACATGGGGCTCCCACCCTACCTCAAGTAATAAAGCTTCAAATCAGGGATACAGTACACAGTTTAGTTTACGAGGAAATCCACTTGTCTGAACACAGAGTTAACTCACCCCGGGCAGGCGAGCAAGCCTTAATGTCAAGCCCTTTGTTCCTAATGCCAGGACTTAGTCCCTCTATGCTGTGATACAAGAATGATGCAGTTTGTTTATTTGTTATTACTGTATGTCTTCTACACAGATAATTAACTGGTGAGAATGCAGACTTTTAGCCTGGATAGCCATCAACATATTCAAGACCCCCTCTACAAGAATCTTGTTTTGATATGAGTGGGCTGGAAACATTAAAAAGGCAGATGGACACAGTGTTTTCAACCAACTCATAACGCTAATGCTTATTTAATTAGCCAGCTATAGAGGATAAAATCTGCCAGCAGCAGTTGTCGTTTCAGACAGAAGGTGGTCAGCTATAAGCCTGCTTTTATATGCCTCTGTCTGAAATTAAGGACTCATTGTGCCTCATTAAACCGTTCTTCAGAAGAAATTTCTTCTTAGAAATCCACTTATGTAGTTTTCAAAAAGATTCTGTGTGCTGACATGTTTGTACAGAGAAATTGGTTAATGTGGTTTCTTCAATTCAATTTTTTTTAATTTGAAATAGTTATTTATTATCATTTTGATTATTTTACAAAAAGCATTTTGTTCTTTTAAAATAAACTTTATACTAACACTCAGTCATGTAAATCAGTGAGAATCATGCCATCTAATACTTAGAGACTGATCATGATAGAAAATGTCACGGGCGGATTTGGTTGTGCCAAAGATTGACAAAGCAGCGTAACATTTCTTAGTCGTCTTTTTCATTGTTGTCTTCATGTGCACATGGCCCTGCAATCTCATGCCCTTTTATGGGGATTTGCAGGGCGTTACCTAATGAGGATCAACAGGCAAGCGCTTTAAACTTATGAGGACAATGGGATTTATCATCATAAGAGCAGAACATGTCTTGAATCTGACGTAGACTTTTCTTAAGAACAATATTTAAGAAGAAGCGTAGGAAGACACTGGCGAATAAGGGACTAAGGTTGGGAACCAGTGGGTCGCCGGTTCAAATCCCCATCCGGGGTCACCAGATCAAACACATGGAGAGAATTCAGGTGGAAACTTATTGAACGGCTCTTTAGAACACCTCATATAACATGTACATTTGATGCTTCTGCGCCTGGTGCTTGCTGGAGGGTGAGCGGAAGGATGTCGGCTAACCATGTTCATACATTCTGGGCTAGTCAAAATCTCAAGACTTATTGGGACAACATATATGTAACACTCAGGGATGTTTTTGGTACTGACTTACCCAGGAACCCCATGGTAGCACTACTCGGGAGTAATACCAGACAGTATTGAAGGACAGGCACATACTGGCTGGATCAAGAACCTCCCCCCAGTTATACAATCTGGTTACAAAAACAACAGGAATTGTACTGTATGGAAAAGATCACTCATGGCAAGAAAAAAAGTCCCCGTCCGGGCCAAATATGGAGCATGGACTGGTAGCTGGAGAGGTGCCAGTTTGCCTCCTGGGCAATGCTAAGATGCCCTTGAGCAAGGCACCAAACCCCCAACTGCTCGGGACGCCTGTCCATGGGCAGCCCCCTCGCTCTGACATCTCTCCATTTAATGTATAGGTCCTGTTTATGGATGTGTGTGTGTGTATGATAACAGAGTGAAATAAAAAATTGCATTTCCCCTCGGGGATTAATAAAGTATATCTTCTTATCTTCTTCTCAAAAATTACCACAAATTTCGAGTGTTAATCTGCCACTGCTATCACTGTAAACTGCATATGTCCCTTGTCAGAGGGGAAAGCTTGACAGTCATAGCAACAGTAACTAAGGCGGCCGGGGCTTAGCGAACAGTCAATTGCATGCCAATGCTTTATAAAGTCCTTCATCTCCCAGTGGTATCAACACAATAATCACACAGCACATAGCATATGATAAAGCTGTGGTCCGCGGAGGCTCTCGCTCTCATTAAGCTCACACACAGAAACAACACCACCACCTTCTTATTACAGCCCACCAGTTAAATTAATGCATAACAATGTGTTTTTAAATAAATATTGTCTTGGGGAGTAGGTAGCCATGGCAACAGGCAGAGGAACTCACTCTGCAATGGTGGTTTGGGTTTGTCTCTCGACACTCGCAGACTCCAACATGATTTAAGACTGTAGGGATGGGAGGGATTGTCTTGATTAAGTGTGTTGCATTAAACAGAACACTGGACTCAAACCTCATGGGCTCGTCTCAGTTGACTACCCAAAACTGCTTGACTCTCTTCCTTTCTTTCTCTTTCTTTCATTGGTGTGTGTGTGTGTGTGTGTGGGTATGGGTGCTGAGGGATGGCACGGGCTAAGCAAGGCCCCCTGTTCTCAGGTTAAGTGAACAGAGCATTACAAACCATGGCAGACCATCTGCTCTCTGATTCCCTGTTCAGGCTAATATAGGCCATGCAAACACACAGTTGTTTGTTATGCTCTAATGGCGCTAGTTAATCCTAGTACCACTGGACGAGATAATCCTCCATCCAAACGTGAGACTTCTCCTCAAAATACCTTTTCACTCATCACTGCATCACTATCCTTCAGTATAATCCTGCTCAAATTCAGCCACAGTAAAACACGTAACACTGTCAGTAGAGAGCACGGCAGCTTCTTCTTGTTTTTATTCGTAGTTAATCTATTATGCTCATTTTCTGGTTCATACCTGTGTTTTGGGTTTCTGTTGAACATGTTTACATGCTTTAATAGCCAACTAGAAATACTGCCCTATGGTTGTATGCCTCCGTGCACCAGTCAAAACATGGATGCTTCACACACCTCTTCACCCCAGCAGCACAGACGATCTACACCATCTGCACAGTTTCGAGGTGAGCACCGAAGATTGGTGTCACGAATTCAGTATCTGACCAGTAATGACCACAAAAGTGTTTTATGCAGAACATTATGATGTCACAGTGAAGCTGACCTTTGACCTTTTGGATATAAAACGTGATGACTTCATCATTATATCCTATCACACGTTTGTGTGACAAGTTTTGTCACAATCTATGTAAGAACTCTTGAATTATGGTCAAAAACATGTTTTGTGAGGTCACACTGACCTTGACCTTTGATCTTCCAGCACCAAATTCTCTATTCTTTAGTCCAAGTGGACCCTTGTGTCAGATGTGAGGAAATTCCCTCAAGGTGTTCTGGAGATATCACGTTCACAAGAACACAACAGATGCAAGGTCACAGTGACCTTGACCACCAAACTCTAATTGATTCACCCTTCAGTCCAAGGAGCTGTTTGTGCCACATTTGAAGAAACTCCCTCAAGGCGTTCTTGAGATATTGCATTCACAAGAATGGGACGGGCAGACCCAAAACCATAATGCCTCCAGCTTCGGCTATCGCTGGTGCGGAGGCATAAAAAATGTTATTTCCTTATAGAGCCTTTGCTTGAGCACCTGTATTCACCCTCTGTCCTTACCTGCCTTACTTAAAACTTCAAAAGCAGGAAGTCTGGGAGTCCTAAAAAAATCTGAGTTTCACAGATTTTGTTTCTTGCATTCTGGTGAGTTTTAAAGAAAAAAAAATTAATGCAGGGCAGGTCTCTGCCACGTCACAAGCATGTCAGGAAATGACATTTGTACAGTGCCAGAAACGCATTGCGACGACAAAAAGGAAAACAAGATGTGAAAAATTGTAATAATTCAGGTAAAGTATGGGAGAATTTTAACCCAGGGAAAAACTATATGAGGGCAATGAAAATCGTGAGTCTTCAATGAAAATCGGGAGCGCTGGCCAGTATTCCTGTGTTTGAGACACTTGGTAGAGTGCCTGTCTCTTTGAGCCCCTCTCCTGAAAAAGAGAATGTGTTTCCCTGACATCAGCATGTGGCTACATGTAGCAGTGTAGGCTACATAATGTAAACACTTGCAGTAGCGTGCCTGGAGCAGATGACCACATAAAGAAATCTGTCACAAACTGATGACATCTTGTAGCCAAAATAGAAAGAAAACATTGGAAACAGAGTATTCAGAATGGTGTGAAACGTCAGGTTGTACATACAGTGATTAGGGCTGGGTAATATAAAGATATTATATTATTATTGAGATATGACAATATATATCAGAGAGGGTATTTGGTTTGGTAGGAATATTGTTATGTTCGATTTTGTCTTCAAGTCCTAGCATTAATGAAGTGCTTTCGAGGAGATTTAAAAGTATCAAGATATTTATCGTGTATCGAGATAAAGCCTATAAATATCATGATATAATTCTCAGGACATGTTGCTCAGCTCTAATAGTGATTACTTTACAAACAGTCAAATCATTATTTGAAACTTTGGCCATGTTTAATACAATATGACAGAAAATATGGTCTTTTTTGATACTTTTGTGAGACAGCTGAAATAAAGGAGGAAATAAAAGGCACATAAAAAAGAAGTCTCAATGCAATTTGATGATGTCGAGCAGTGGAGCCCGTGGGCATCACTCCCTGACCCCTTTCGATTATTGTGTTCCACTCTAAAGGGGAAATGTCAATACATCTAGCTCCAGTTGCTAACTTTTGTTTATGTGTTGTCTGTCTCCCTCTGACATCTAATTATAGAGGTGAGGAGAGTCGTGAAAAATATTTTACAGTACACTGGAGTGCAACTAATGATTATCCTCATCTTTGTTCCTCTTAATAATTCATTGTGGTCTATAAAATGTCACAAAATAGTAAAAAGAACACCTGTCATGACTTCCCAAAGCTAAAAGTGACACATTTAAACATCATAATTTGTCCGAAACGAGTCAAACCCAAAGGTATTCAGTTTACATTCATAGAAGGCAAAGAAAACCAGAAAGAAAATCACATTTAAGAAGCCTGAACTGGTGAGTTTTTTGGCATTGTTGCCAAAATAATAACAAAAATGCATTGTGGTACAGTATATTTCTTGGAGAATCAATTGAGAGAGACATAAGAATTGGCACTGAGTGGTATTTTCAAATTCAAATATTGTTATATTTTAAAGGAAATTCCTAAATAATAATCTAAAAAGCCACTATTGTACGTACAATGTAAAAAAAATAATGGTATAATGGTACACTGCAGCACGGAGAGCAGAGCAGAGGAGGCTCAGGCCAATCGAAGTCAGTGATGTGCGGTGATTGAACTGAGGGGACAGGTGGCTTTCAGCGAACCACAGTCAGCACTGAGTGGTTTCCACTATTAATCAATTCAATCTCCCTCGCTCACATACCTCATCTCGCCCTCTCTGTACTCTTTAACTTGTCTCAGTGAACGCGCTCGTTTGCTTTCTGGTCAGTTCATCCAAGCGCCGATACTCAAAGTAATACATACAGACAATGCAGAGAAGAAGCACTGAGAGTGATTGCCCTCGACAGAAAGGCATCAGAGATCTATATTGGTTTCATTACGACTTATTCATGAATTCTTATCCAGCATGGCATGGGCCACGGGTCAGTGTATAGCTGCGTTTACATGGAGCCTTCTATTCTGCTAATAATGAGAGCTCAATCATCACATAATGACTCACGCAGGATTATTAACTGGGTCATTCTGAAGGAAATTCATTCATTTATATTGGGTAAAAAAATCTGTTCATTCATTTACATTAAACCCTCCTTCTGAAGCACAAGACGTAGGGCAACTTTAGAGTAGCACTGCAATGGTGTGAGATTCTTACGGGACGACGACTGTCTCAGAAAATATCACAATTCATAGTATCACGGTATATGGTGGCAGAAAATGATTATTATCAGTTACAATGAGCCTAAAGTAATGAAAATTGAAGGGGTTTTTTTGGTTGAACAAACGCTTAATTAGATCTGAAAATTGAAAACATTTTTTCAATATAAGTTTGAGTAAAAAGTCTGAAAGGAGATGTGCACATGCAGATGAGATTATCCATGAAAGAGTATTTTTCCATACCCTAAATAAGCAAATGTACATGGTATGATAACCAATAATTTTATACCATGGTATATGGTTTAGTGAAGCAGTTCCCTCCTGGTGGGTTGTGGTCCAAAAACAGGTTGCGGGTCCACTCTCAAAGTTGTAAAAAAAAAAAAATTTCTGGCACCAAGCTTTCATTGTAGTGCCATTTTCTGTTGTAGAATGAGTGACTAAAGCTCCCTTTCCACCAAATACTTGCAATCTGACATTTTCAGAACAAAATACAACAGGCTGCAGTGAGAATCGCGGGTTTGTGCATTTAGTCCCTCTAAGGCAAGCTCAGGGGTTTAGTGTTGCCGGAGCCCACAGGAACAACGCTCCACGAAACTTTTTTTTTCTCTGAATGAGGATTAGAATATATGCAGTTCACATAACCTGGTCGAAATCAATGTGTATTTTTAAATGCTTTTAGATCCACTCATTACTAAAAGTGTACGTCATCCAAGGTGTGTTGATGGATTCACATCGTCAACTCATACATTGAGTAACACTACAAGTAAACGTTCCACCTTAAAAGTTGCCAGCAGTCGGCCCAGTGAATTAAATTATTTTTTTCAGACTACAGCTGCTGCGTCAGGTGTATAGTGACAATTTACTAATATATGTAAAAACACTCCACAGTATGAACAGTGGTTACATAAGCTTCAAAGCCAGCCACAATTCAGCTCTGAGCCCAAAGTCTCTCTGACTCTGAAACTCAGAGCTCACATGTGACGTCAACGTTGCCTACGATATAGCACCTGGACCTGGATGACTGAGAATCTTCACCGACATGTTCGACTAGGGAAGTCCCTAATGACTCATTTCCCTGGTGTTAAAACAGAAGTTTAAACAAAGACAAGTCGACTTGTCTAAAAGTAAGAAGACATACATTAAAGAGTCAAAATCAAGCACAGTTTAATCTATAAGGTTACTCATTGTCCATAAAACATTGTGTATAAAAGCCAATTGAAATCATTAATCACATTTTTCAATGACCAAATCTCTCACTAACGCCAGGCCACACTGCCGACGAAGTGCTGCGAAGCGCAGCGCACCGAAATTCTCGCGCAAGCCCGTTCACATCAGGCGCACATTTCTCCACGCCGGTCGACAAGCGGTTCTGCTCCCAGCTGTTGTCTCCGTCACATTTGGGGCTGTTTTTCCATCATGGGTATCTCTCTCTGTTTGCGTGTGTGTGCCCCAACCCTCTCTCTGTGTCTCTCTCTGTGTCTCTCTCTCTCATATATCGCATTTGTCAAACGGGGTGTTTCATTTTGAAATTTGTTTTATTCTGAAAATTGACCGGATGCTGTTGTTGTTCCTTTGTTTGACTTCCTGCCCAGCTTGACACATTCACTCGCGGCTCGCGCAGAAAATAGACCAGACGCCGAAACGATCGCTGCAGCGCCGGCCGCGGAGCTGTGCGGCGCGGCCGGTGTGGATGACACAATCGGTTAACATGGGCACCGAAAGGAAACTGGCTTCGCTTCTCTGCGTTTCGAGGCTATTCGCAGCGCTTCCGCGTCCGGTGTGGCCCTGCCATAAGTATACGTTACGTTACGTTGATTAATCTGAAAATTAAATCACACAAAATACTAATATTTTTAATAACAAGTTTTCCTGACTACTGTTTCTGGTGCCAACTAGCTAGGATAGCAACGTTTAATTGACAAGTGGACTAATCCCACACATCCCTGACTTCGACATGCACACTGGAGAAGCCGCCGATTTTCATAATAGTGGAAAATCCCGCTCTACCACCTGAGCAACATCATCATCATCTTCAATCAGGTTTCAGACAACAAAAGTTTGTCTTTTTCTTGTCTGACACTTGTTTGAGGACTTGAGCATGTTCATTAGATTATGTCTGCTCAGTAGACACAACCAAGCATGCGTCACTACTGAGGTAATACACACCACTGCGCACAACATAGCCTGGACATATATATATATATATATATATATATATATATAGAACTATATATATAGAAACTATGAGTTTCTACTGTATTTACATATTAGGGCTGAGAGATAATTCATCAAAACGGCAATTACTGTATGATCCCTACCTTAATGTTATCTCATCCTGCCATATCTGAGTAAGCAGGGACATCTGTTCCAAGTGAATGTGTGAGTTCCATCAACAAATCACAACAGTGCGTCACACCTTGCGATAAACTCTGCATTGGCAGAGGTGGCGGAAATGAAAACAAATCTAAGAAATGAAAGAGTAAAGCAATGAAGAAAGCCTCGGAGCATCAATAAATCAGGAACAAAATGAGTCTTAATCAAGACAACCCTGATATTGATGGTGACAAACTGTTACATCACCACACAGCAGCATCAGTTTTTTAGTAAACAACCACCTGAAGTTTCATCACAATGTAAAACATAAAGAGCTGTGAAGGCCTCAAAAATGAGCCGGAAAATATCTGCTGTCAATCCTCACAAACCTCAGACAAACAGAGACCTTAAACTGTGCGTCAGAATATTCGACAAGCTCTCCCAGACACACAGAGATTACAGAAGTTTATTAATAACTGGCTTCCCTAAAAATTGTGAGACAATAATGTAAGCTTAATTCTAAGTGGATAAAACTTCTCTCCTCATCCCGAATCATACATCTCTTGTGTATGTGTCTTTCAGACAAGGGAGAGCGCAAAGACAAATGGAGAGTTACATAAGAATATCACGACTGAGCCGAACTAACTCTGTTATGCATGCTATATAAGAAGTGAGAGATAGAGAGAAATTATGTACAGGCAGCCAGGAAATAAAGCGAAGATGAAGACTGGCACTCAGTTGGGTCCACAAACGGAGCGATGAGACAGACAGAGAATTAGCAAGAGACAAACAGAGGCTCAGGGAGTAAATCTGTCAGTTTAGAGGGCACAATAAGAGACGGGCCAAAAGTAGTTAGTGCAGATAAGTTGATGAATGGTTAAGCATGTAACACAGACCAGGAGGTGAAGTGACAAATAGGCAGAGAGATCCAAAGACACAGACCGGGGTGGGCAGACAGACATGGAGGCTGACATGAAGATGCAGAGGTGGAGGTGCGGGTCTGTTAGTCTGTGCCTGCAGCATTACAAGCAGTATTATGTAAGAGTGCTGGGGACCGTCTCGCACAAAGCCAGAGCTCTACTAAAAATCCGATTGGTCACACGCACACACACACAGAAAGAAAAAAAAAAATGTGTATTTAATGACTTAGCCGCAGTAATGGTCTTACAGGAGAGGATGACGAGGGGATTTGGAGACATGTGGAAGATACTACAATGTGTAAAAGATAACTGACGAGGCACAAGGAAGGAGACAGAGGACAAGGTGGTGTCATCATATAGCTACAATAAATGTGGTAGTGGGGATTTGTTATGTAGGTTCTGTCCCATACTTACATACAGCACTAGTTTTGAGGCGGAGTTGACTAGGCAAAGGGTTTTCCACACAGTTGTGTATTTCCTGCTATGACATGTTACATTTTCGCTCACTCCTCTTTTGGTTCAGTTTTGGTCTCCACCTTGTCGGGGTCCAGACTTCTAAATCGCCAACAGTTTTGTCTGGCATCGTGACTGAAACTGCAGTTTGTCTGATAACAATGCATCAATCCAGGGAGCGCAGCCAGGGTGCAAACACTGGCCAGTCAGTGCCACAGGCACGTTGTCAACTGTTGTCAAGCGATATGCCAGAACCAATGAGAAGTAATAACAACAATGGTGACCGCTATAGACAAGACAGATGCTGCTATCAAGCATGGATGTGAAAAGAGAACTGGATACAACGTTGGCCCCGTTCATCCCTTTGAATGTTTGTCAGTGATGCATGCAGCTAAAGTTCAACTTTACTGGTGTAAATTACCCGGATCTTCTGTATCATTGCGCTCACAGAGCAATCTCTGGAAACTATGCTAGCTGAGTGGACATCTACTTCTGCTTTAGCCAACCTGAATGCTGATAAAAATTACTTTATCCTGTGGTGTTTCTAGACTTAAGGAATATTATCAGTCCAAATGGATCAAATCTCTATACTGAAATGAGTTGTGATGCTCAAAAAATCTATCTATTTATTTACAGATGTCCGATGGCCTCAAGTGATGGACCCAGAAGTTGCAGTTACACAATTTGGCCACTATGTCAAATTTGGTGCACTTCCTGTGAGCTTGCTATCAAGGCTTTTCTAAATTGACATGTTTATCAATATCGTCCAATATCAAAGTTTGTTTTTAAGTTTGTTTTTGCTCTGTTTCATTCTTAAAACCCCAGAAAAACCAGCATGTTGGCATGGTTACATCAGTGTGAACTTTAAATGACATCAGATTCAGCCGGATGTGTTGGTCTCTAGTGACTGGTTAGAGAAAATCAAATCCTGCTCTTCCATGGAAATCATTTAGCCTGAAAGCGATGGGGCGCCCAGTGGCTTAGTGGGTAATGCAGGCGTCCCATGTACAAAGGCAAGGTCACAGCAGCAGTGGGCTCGATTCCAGCTGGTGGCCCTTTGCTGCATGTCATCCTAAAAAAAGAGTGAAGATGAAAACGGAGTCTAACCAGCTGACAAATCTGTCTATCGGGCAAGACTCTACCAACTCCAGATGGAAATATCTGGCTTTTTAGCTGCTAAATGCTTCACCATGTTCACCAGCTAGTTGCTAACTTTGTCCATCTGTTGTTTGGTGTTGGGTAGGTAACACTACAGAGGGTTCTTAGGGCTTTTTCTGTTTAAACAGTCGCCTACAGTGGTTGGAATGAGGTTGATGAGAGCTGTGAGAGTGAATCAAGTGTACACACACACATACAGTCATGTGATCCTCTGTTAGTATAAAGATGTGATTTCAGCAGCTTTACATATTTGGAAAAACTACCTTCTTTCTCCTTGTGGCGTTAAATGGAAGCAGCATTTCAAAGTCACAACATGATTGACATCCTCTGGTGCTTGTTCTGTCATTTCCTGTTGGTAAATAAGGAATTAGCCACCATTATTATTCTATACTGACTGTAAATATTACCTTGTAGTACACACTGTAGAGAATTTGTATGTACAGTGGAATAAGGACACAGTGGTGGTGTTTGTTGTTTACTACATCGGTCACACAGGGCTGCAGAGTACACACGTCTTCAGTTTTTATGTTTCTCTGATAGTGGATTGAAAGCACTGGTCGCTACAGTGCACTCTAAAGCAGACTCTTAAGATCATAGTGAAGAGACGCGAGCAACACCGAGCCTGCTGCTGCGGATCCTCACTCTATTGAAGATTCACTCACAGACCTCAAAATATACAGCAGCACCACCGCACCTCTTCACAGGTGACTGAAGTGTATAACTCTACATCACACAGCAGGGTTGCAGCAACACTGCGTCACTGCAGAGGGCTAAACGCACTGGGACATCAATGACGCACACACAGTTCTATTACCTAGCTGACAGGGCTTTCCCTGCTCAGAGCTATGTGATGATGGGTTAATGACGCCACTGAGACTCAGAGCGCAGCGCCTATAGCTGTCTCTCTAACCAACAACTCCATCAAAGGCTCGGAAATCCTTTTTCTTTCACAGGAAGAAAAGTGTAGGTAATAGCGCTGTATCTGTACAGCCTTACAACCTTTTAGGAAACAGTATAATGACATGCATGTGTGTGAGCATGTTTGGTCGTGTGTGTGTGTGTTCAGGGGGATGCAGTGTGTACCTTTATGATGTCCATCTTTCAAACGGTCCAGCTAACTGCAACACAGTAAGTGATGCTGACACTGCAGTGGCTGTTTAAAGGGATAGTCTGGATTTTTTGAAGACGGGTTGTATGAGGTACTGATACATAGTCAGTGTATTACCTACAGTACATGGCAGTCGGCATGCCCCCCCATTTGGAGAAGCAGGCTGGAGTCCAACATCTGCTTTGGACAGGGTCAGCACCAAAACATATTTTAGCCACCTGAAGAACAGTCTCACCTCAATCAACCAGCCCCTTCGACACTGCCTGTTCAAGGTGGGAATATCACACCATTATGCCACCTCACTGTTCTGTACAATAAATACGATTGGCAGTAACAGTGCTGAAATGACCTCTGTATAAAACACAAGAGCCAGCAGGATGAGATAATGGGTGTGATGTTTTGACAATGTGCTATGCATGTCACCCACCTCTGGAATTTTAAAAAAATAACTGATAGCAGTTAGCGGCTAACTCGAAGAAGAAGAACAGCTCAGATCTCTGTGTAAAAAGAGTTAGTATCAGTTTAACTGTTTGCTACTGAGAGTATTGTCACTGCTTTACCTTTCCATCAGACAGTGATTTTTGACAGGGAAGCCATATCACATTCTTCGGAGCCAGACTCCATTGAGAAAAACAGCGATTTAACATCCTTGAACACAGGAGCTGCTGATCTCCCACTGCCTCGTTCAGTTATTTTGTTTGTGTTACTGTGTGACTATGGCATCTAAAGGGCTTAGTTCGGATTCATCCAAGACTCACAATAACACTAACTAACTGAGCGAGGCAGCAGTAAACCAGCAGCTCATGTTATTAGAGAGGCAAAATTACAGTTTTTGTCAATGGAATCTGGCTTTGAAGAGAGCATAGATGTGGAACTGAAGTCGTCAATAGCTTCCCCGTTGGGACAGGCTGTCTGTCAGAAAGGTGAACCAGCGAAAGTACTCTGACTATAGGGTACACTTAGACTGATATTGATCGTATAAGGTGGGGCTGTTTTCTCGGTGGCTAAATTACGTTTTGTTGCTGACCCGTCCTCAGCAGTACATTGCTAAACTTCCGTGTTGGACTCCTCTTTTTCCAAACTGGGGGTGTACTGACCACCATCTATGGATAAGTACCTCACAGAACCCCACTTCAAAAAATCTAAACCATTCCTTTAATGCCTCGCCTGGTGTACACACTTCAAAACCTCGTCTGAGTCGCTGGATATCCAGCTGTGACTGGGAGCTATGTTGTGCTATATGCACGTGCATCCATGACCACATTTGAATATGGCTGAGCAATTAGATTCAAGTGCATCCTCTACATTTTGTCTAAGTGCCTAATCTTCAGTCACCAATTATAAATATGAGAAAGCAAAACAATCTCAAACATAAATACTACTCGATGTGTATACTTGTTTTCTAAGACATTCGAACATCACAGATGCATTTAACGCTACGTCACTCTTGGTTTAATAGCAGGACTCTGTGTGCTCCAATGTCCCTGCGTCAAGCACATCTGTATTGTTCATTCTGTCACTTGCTAAGCCCCATATGAGCACAATGTCATTGGGTTATTCTCTCAAAGCTTCATCAGTCTTTACGCAGAGTCCCGGCCGTTGTCTTAATGTCTTACATGTTGATTTTGCAGGACAGAGCCTGTCGCTGTAATCACAGATTTAAGTGTACAAGGTCGCAAGGAAGTGACTTTTTGTGCTGCGACATACAGTGGTTGTCACAGCAAGGGAAGCTTGTCTCTTGGTATTCATGACAAAAGAGCAGTGCGACTCTGAATACACTCAGATGACCCTTCTTTGAGGTCGACATAATGTCTTTGTGAGAAATGCACAGCGAGCTCCAGGATGACACTTCAGCTCTTGAGAGGCGACTTTGGCTGCAGATGCACCTCTCAGCAGCCACTCTTCCTTCCTACTCCTCCTCCTCCTCCTCTCTGCCAGGAGGAGGGGGAGCAGAGAGGGGACAGCGAGGAAAGGAAGAGGAGAGGTGAGAGAGAGGGGAGGGAGGCAGCAAGGGTAATGTGATGCAGCAGTGTGCAGTGCAGACAGAGGAGGCTGTGTGAATGCCAATCACCAATATATTCCTCAGCCTCAACAGACACACACACAGTTTTGTTAGAACATCGTGCCTGTAACATTAAACCAAAGAATATCTGAGACAATATCCAAACATTTCACGAAAGCAGACATTAAGATAATACACCCACAAATACTGTTGGGGTGCAATTTAATGTGTCAGTTTTTCAAGGGTATCATGCATGGTTGCTGACATGAGAAGGTGGACACACAAACACCGGCAAACCCACAGCAACACTCTCTGACACTTCAACAAACACATCTGCAGGCACTCAGGCTGCAGCTGAGATTTGACTATTGTATGTGTAATCTGGTTGGGCAGAAATGATGCTGTGCACTGTGCTGTGATCTGGAGCTTTGCAGTGGAAATGGACAACTTTTCAACTTTCCCCCACCTAGCGTTTCAAAGGGGTATTATTGTTGGTGCTGTTGGCGCACAGACAACCAGATTGCAGCGGCCTCTCTTTATTAGTTTGTGTTGTTTTTACTTTTGCTGGTTTTGGATTGTAAAGTTGAGGTATAGGTACTCAGGCTCTGGGGTGGGTAGTAACAGATGAAAGAAACGCATGTGAGTAAAATTTAGTTAGCTAGCTAATGTACGCTGTTAATTTCTCATGTGGAACAGGCTATCGTGATTTGTTTGATTCGTCTATTCGATTAATTTATTGACCAGGTATTAGGGGTTTGCCATATCATCTCGTTCACAATAACAGCGGTATAATTTTTAATATCATATAAAAAATTCTTACCATAATCCTCGCGATATTTCGACTTGCTGACATACTGACGTCATACTGTTACCCACGGCAACAACAAGCATGGCTGAAAGCAAAATTATTACCGACTCCTCAGTGGTTCCAAAAAGAGGAGCAGCTTCAGTAGTGTGGAATAAACTGTGGCGTCCTGAATGTTTTATGAACAGCCCCGGACTTCTCAGACTCTTACTGCTCAGAAGGAACTCATTCAGTGGCTCCTCTGGCAGCAGCACAGCGTCTCTTCCTCACCTCGCACACTGTGCCCACACGGCGGTGTCGATAGATCCTAGGGTAAATTTTTTGTATTTGGGAGCTGTTTAAATGTGTAATTTGAGGTAGATTTTATTTTGCTGAACTATTAGTATTGTATTGTAAATTATTTGCACTTTCACTTGAGTCATTTCTTATGGGAGTAATTGTGCTGTTACTTTGGTATAGATTTTCAGTGCTTAGACTAAGGAGATTAGACTTCACACAGTATCAGTTCTGCATGCAATCACCTTGCGTTTGACTGAAAGCAGACCACTGGGATCAGTTTGGGGTTCTAGCCCCGAAAGAAGACACCAGCAGTGGTAGAAGAAGCAGACACTGGGTAAGTAAGCAAGGCTACAAGCTATCACTGCCAACCATTCTTCTCACAAACATTAAATCCCCTTCCAACAAGATGGACGAGCTAAGACTGAGGGTAGCATTGGAGCAAAACAGGAGGCGGACTTTGTATGTAGAAACAATGCTTGGTCTACAGACACACAGACACAACGTTGTAGTTTCTTATCTTACTGCTTTCCATTTTCCTCAGAGCCTCGCAACTACCACAGTCTCCAGAATTGTGTTGTTCCACCTACTGTCATTTCCACTACTGGGCATAGTAACTGCAAAGAACTTACACGGATGCTTTTTGGTACCTGGGGATAGCTGCCGATAGCTACCGCGGATATGCACTTTTGTTGTGTCATAAATGGAGCCTTCATTTTCCTGGAAGATCGTATCCAATGGCAGACAGAACTGCATACTCAAAATCTAGGCTTATAGGGAACCAATCTAAACGCAGATGGAGTCACTACTACTACTACTACCATATTGTATTGAAATACAATATCTATGTCAATGTCTAGTCTATTATGCCTTATAGATGTTATGAAATGCGTCTAGTTACTTCTTATTACTCTACTTTTTGCTCTATGAATGCTCCAGGGACATTTCTTGGGCTGCCCTCCTATGATGACTCCTTGGAAATATGTTTATGATTCTGTATCAGATTTGACTGGATTGAGCTACGATCCCAACTGATCTCTCTGTCTTCTAAATGACAATTTATCCTTTACTCTTAATCAATGTGAGCTGCTGTTTGCAGGCTTTACAGCTGCTGAAAAGTACAATTTTATAAATGTGGTTCACTCCGAGTCTCTTTGTGTGGTCATGAAAGAGGGAACTTGGAATGTACAACAGCTAGGATGAATAAAGCGCGCCCTAAGACAATGTGAGCATGGATGGATATCATAGCTGCCCTTGATCATCTATAGCCTTATATTAAATATGTTATATATTATATAATATATGAAATGTGTAAACCTCAGCTCAGGCCCACTGATTACAGTGTTGTAAGCAAATAATAGCCTGGGCTATTAATTGAAGTTTTACAGTATTCAACTAATTATGATGTGCTGACAAATACAGATATTCCTAAAAAGTTATGTAGGGTTGTAGTGTATTATGAGACTTTCTGAAGCTGTTATGATTCAATTAAACTGTCCTCTGAATAAGTGTCTCCACTTATTTCACTATCATCTCCAATACCTGACACCAAAGCTACATCTTAGCATCCTGATTCCTCCCAGAGTATGTCACTTACTCCTACAAATCACTCTATCTTTATCACTCTTGCCCAACCCGTTTTGTTTTCCAACATGCAAGCTAACAACATCAGCACTTGTAAAAAAACAAAAACGTAATTGTATGCAGCACACATGTAATCAAATCAAGTAGACTCATTGGCTAGCTCCATAATTTGCACTCTGTGTGGGGGTGAGTAACAGCCCCCCTTCCAATGGCCACATTATTACCGTAAGTGAATGAGTCAGGAGTGTGTGTGTGGCACAAGCCCTCTCACCAAGGGCGTTCGGTGTCACTAAGAACAGAGTCATTCACTGAAAATTTCACAAAAAAAAAAAAAGAAAAACCTCCACATCCACACACAAACTGCAACCTCTACTGCCGCTAACACACACATGCAACCTGTGAGCTTATGTCTCTGTGTGTAGTCTACGTACCCACTCACACACACACACACTTATGATCTGAGGTCGGAGGAGATTTGATAATAAGATATCTTCTAATTGTCCCAGAACAAAGAAACTCCCACTGCGACATCAGAAACCCTGTGACACACAGACACACACACACCCACACACACAGGCACACTCCCTCTGTGCTCTGTTTATCAGGGCCAGGCCCATCGATCATCCTAGCCTGGTTGCCCGGGTAACCCCGTTATTATTCAAAGCACGGAGCACCAGCTTGCAGAGAGAGCTGTGCATATGTGTGCATGCGCGTGTGTGTTAGTTAGGTAGTGGAGGTTCCCATTGGCTCATAGGCAAAGCAGCCACCGGTCCAGGCATCCTCCTTTCCAGCATCCTCCCTGATCTGCATACCTATGAGGGTGGACATTACCATATACACACACACACACACACACACGCACACACGCACACACGCACACACGCACACATAGGATGATAGCTCTAAAGGGACGCAATAACTGGAGCGTGCCTATTGCTTCGATAAAATTTCACATTCTCCATTCTCCACATTCTCCTATCACCCACCACCACCACACCACCTCCCCCGCTCGCCTCCTCCACTTCCTCCCACCCTTGTGATTTTCATTCAGCATCCTTCCTCCATTTTTCTTCCCTGCTTTGCTGCATTTCATTCAGCCTGCACCCCTATCTGCTCGCTCCCTCTCTTATTTTTCATTCACATTCTGCGGCTCTGAGGCTCATTCATAAACAGCACCACTCCTTACAGCGGCAAAAAAGTAGGGGGGGGGAGGAGGAGGAGGAGGGGAGGGGGCGAGGAGGAGGAGAGGGCGGGATGGAGGGAGGGTTGCCCCTACTGACTTACTGACTGCTGCATGGCGAGGGCTCCCTGAAAACTGAAAACAGCCAATCCGGATGCTGAGATGAGGGGAGGGTACAGGAGGAGAGAGAAAGAGAGGAGGGGAGAGGATGCGGGGGGGGGGGGTAAGAATCCGTCCGCTTCAAACTACACTCTCCTCCACCTCCTCTGTTCCTCTTCCTGTCATTCATTCATTCATTCAACCCAACCTCCATTCACACAACACACCTCAGCTGCTGCAGTTTTGTATCTGCTGCAGCACATCTAAGACCAACAGTGCAGTGATGTATATAATTGTGTGTGCATGGACAGTATATATGTGTGTGTCTATGTGTGTGTGTGTGTGTGTGTGTGTGTGGGTGCTAATTCCCCTCTGAAGCCAAAGGACACTGCAGACTAAACAACCTCTACTGTCTTTGTTTGTCGAGCAGCTCTATCTACGTCTGCATTACCTTGTTCCTGACAAACTATTTAATCCAAAAACCTCTTTGCTGCTCATTTTTACCCAAAACGAGGTGCAAGTCCTTCCGTACCATCAATGCAACACCGCAACATCACTCTGATTAACACAGAAACTTATCAGGGACTTTCAGAGACTCTGAGACTGTGCAATCCCTTCAGAATTAGGCCACTGTTAAATACAGAAAACCACTATGTTCCTTGAACGCCACCGTGAATAAGCTGGATGGCAACTGCCAGCGCAAACTGGGGCAGTGACAGGGGAGGACAGAGCTGATACAAGCCTATCTGATCAGACGTGCTCCGCCTCCAGCCGCCACAGGAAGGAAGGGCTGCGATCAATAAAAGGAAGGGCAAGCGTGAAATGGCTGAGGCCTGTCTCTTGGTTCTATTATTCCTCTGAAAGGTGTCTGTTCCTCACAGCTCCTCGCTGCTGTTGTTATTCTAAGTGCGAGGAGGAGGAGGTGTGTGCATGCATGTGCTTGCCTGTGCCGAGAGTGAGAGACATGAGGGAAGGAAAAGACGGGAGGAGATAATAGAGGGGAAGATCAGTGGAAAATGGATGGAGTGGTAAGGAGATGAGGGGGGAAGAGGGGTGACGGAAAAAGCGAGAGGGATACCAATAAGGGGGAGAAAAGGAGGGAAAGGTCACATGGAAAAATGTTGAAACTCAAGTTAAGAAATGAGGTATGAACTTCCCATGAGCAGCAGCAGCATATCTGATATCAGCTGGATCTCCTGACAGCTGCTGAGACATAACTCCTGACTTGAAATCTCTCTCACTTTCCCCCCATGCTCTCTGTGTTGCCAGTGACTTTCCACCCTATCAGCATTTCGTGTGTGTGTGTGTGTGTGTGTGTGTGTGTCTGTGTGCACGTGTGTGCATATCTAACACTGCGGAAAAAAGGGATGTGAGAGGACTGTCACCTAAGATCTCCCTGTTAACACTGAAATAAAATCCTCCTGCTCGGCCTGCAGTGTACGCTCCACCAGTTCGACGTTTGCTGCAGGTTTGCAAACAAACAGTAAACTCATATGAACATGGGTTAGCGTCTTCTCGGTGCACACACATAAAGCTGTGTGTCTGACGTGCAGAATCTTGCAGCATGAGGTAGATTTTACTCAGCAGCACAGCCGACTACTTCTACAATAATAATTATGTGTATTACGTAATAAACACATTGAATATTTGAATAAAATACTACAGAATATAAAACACCAAACGGCGGCAGTGGCTGACAGATACTCTAGAAATGTGCTCTACCAGGATGCCAACTCCTGAATGAGCCGTAGCTCAACATAATAGCCCACCAACAGTTATTTGGACTCTCCTGTGAAAAGTGCAGCTCCCACAGATCTCAACACTGTTGTAAACACCTCCGCTCCAGCTATATATAGCCGGACCGGCTCCGAGCACACAGGTGGACGTCTTTGATACCAAATACTGACAAGCAGGCAAAGGGGAGGGCAGGGGAGGCATAAGTAAGGCAGTGGTTTCCAAGGAAAAATAGAAGAGAGACAGGATGAAATGGAGGGAGCGAGAGGAGGTGACAGAATGGCGTGAGGGGACAGGTGTTAGGAATGAATGAGCAAGATGGGGCGTGCAACAGTCGTAGGGGGTGACGGAAGGAAGCCATTGTTGCTAGCATGTAGTAATGTTCTTAATTAAAGGCATAATGTCATTGTAGTCAAGGCACTGGGCCATACTTAGTTACACAGCAGCTGACCGAACAGTCACACTCAGTCTTTCACTATTCCTTTGCCAGTAAACACCGCTTACATCAGCCTCAGGAGCCGAGGCAACCCACAAAGTGGCAGGACAATGATGTCAGTGGGTGAGCTAAATACAGGCAGCAATGCAGGACATTTTGGGAGAGTAAAACACACCTTATAAGTCTATTTCATGTGCAACAGGGCTGCACTTAAAATGGTTTTCATTATCACTTAATCTGTTGATTATGGAGTGCTGCAGGGAGGCATCCTTAAACTCAAAAAATGAGTTGCGTTTTTGTACTTGCGGTTCCATCACCTCAAAGTCAATGGGTTTGAATGGGTTTTTGGTTATCAGTCAATCAATCAATCATTTGTTTGTCACATGGAATTATACAAAGTACAACTTGATAACTGCTGCTTGATAATTGTCCATGTTTCCAGATGGTTGTGGTAATCCATGGTTTCTGGTTGTGGAATAATTCAACTGTCCACACAACCCGACCTCAACAAGATGGCCATATGGTCGCTCCTTCCAAACACGGGCAGCGCTGCACTGCCTCTGAACGGATGCCATGATCCAAAGCAGGACCAGGACAACACCTTCATTCGCACTGAAGCTCCTCTCCATCTCTCAACACAGTCCTCTGCTCTGTCAGGTAAGCATATAGAAAGTCGAGTTTTCTGTGAATCACAGGATATTACAGTTCCTGAATTCCTGCTGGTAACATGCAGCACGGAGGTCGTCCACTTTAATTAAAATGTCTGTACATTGGCTAGCAGAATGCTAGTTCAGCTGGTGCCCATCTTCTCCATATTTTCTCAACTTACTGATGTCTACATTTGAAAACAGCGACCTGGCTAGCTAGCAGCTAGCTGGCGCAAGTCGACAGGAGGACAGTTAACAGACTTGTGAGTTACTTTCCTCATCCACCATCCAAAGCAAACCACAACATGCCTGAAACAAGATCAGGTTAACACAAGCTTAAGAGACTTTCATGTTTTGTTTCGCGATATAAAATACATCCGTAAATACCCCACTTGCAAATTTTGAAGCTTTTACGTGTTTTAAAAAAGGCGGTTACTAAGAAGTGGCTAAATCAAACAACAGAATGTCATCTCGCCGAACATGTCTTTACAGCCTTGTTGGGGTTGCGACGTTGAAACTGTTGCAACTGTAGTGTAGTTTGCCTGAAGTCTAAAGTTAGCTTTTTACTTCTGGTGACTGACTTTTAGAAGATTATCTTGCAGAACAAAACACGTGAGTATCATAAGCTTTGTTTGCCACGGAGCTCATTTTCAGTAATAATCCAAAATCCAACGGCAAAATCCGATAAGCTTTTTGTCGAGGGAACCAGAGCAGCTAACTTCCATGTTGGCCCACCAAACGCCATCTCTGCAGCACTTCATGGTCTTGATTATTGTATGTATTAAATGTTAAAAAATAGTAACAGTGGATGATGTCCACAACAAGATCCACAAAAATGACACTCTCAAATTGCCAGGTAAGAGAAAAATATGCATTTTTGATTTGGGGATGAACTGTCCCTTTAACAAACCTACGGATGAGGCGATACATTGAGTGTGTGTGTGTGTGTGTGTGTGTGTGTGTGTGTCTGAACATGTTTAGTTCTGAGGAAGCTTCACTGGTTATTTCCCTGAATAACCAGCTGTATGATAAGAACCTCAGGTGCCACCTGATGCTGAAATGTCAGCACCGATGCTAAAAAACACCTACACACGTGTTTGAGTGGCCAGGAAATGTAGGTGTTCTTAGTCTGACTGTGGAGGTTTCTGCGTCATGCCCTCTCCACCAGGTGCACTGATGTTAACATGCAGAGGACATGGTAGGCAGATACTCCCAGGATACCACCTCACATACATCACTGCCCCACTCGCTGCCGGAGAACAGAGCCATTACATCATCACCCCTCGCCTTTGGGAACAAGGCTCGAGCGCTGACCACTGGGAGATGTGGGGTCATTACATCACTGGCAGCAGCCTGCAGCGAGCCATAAAAGAGGGAGCCATAGCTGTGTGGCAGGAGGGAACTAGACCGTGTGTGAGCTGATCGCTAATGCTCGGTAATGTTGCTAACAGACACACAGGTCAGGCGGAGGGTCAGGGACTGCTTGACGCAATGCTGTGACACACGCCACCCCAGGCCCTCAGTCAGCCCAGCCAGTAATGAGCATTGTTATGTCACATTATGAGGCTGTATGAGACACACAAAGTGCTTTAACAATAATGTACCGCTATTATCAACGCTGGAGTTTACGTTCCATTTAAAAACGGGAATGTGCCAGAGGCTTTTTTAATTCTACACAGTCCAGTTTCATAACTGTAGGCCGACTGATAAGCCATTGCACCTCTATGTTTATTCAATTTGCCAATACAAGTGCATTTTTACATCTGGTTCTCCATATCACGATTCCAAGAAATGTTGCTGCACTTTAAATAAGCAATTTTCTGCATCATTTTAAAGCAGAAACAACACTGACCTCATGTCAGCGTGGTTGAAGTGGGTGTCTGAGTGGGCAGAGCAGCCTATAAACAGGATATGCTATTATGAACGATCTCACCGCCTTGTTAATCACGAGGGACTAGAGGATCAATACTGTATCTAATAAAAAAAAACACAGTTACCATGTGTTTTTTTTACTTTTGAAGAGTAAAGGCAGGTATATAGAAATCAAAACTGTACTGATAGAACAGGTTTAACGGCCGTCAACACCAAAAACAATGAACTATGATAATAACTTTAAATTTAGTGTCCACACTGCAACTATAACGACAAGGACAGTGGCAAACTATATTGTTGGGATCACTTTTAGAGCAATTTAATTAATTAAAAACACACTGACAGCCTAACAGAATTAGGGATTGGCATGACTACTTGTGTACTTGTTAAGACATCAGTATTGGTTCAATGTGTAGAGAAATCTCTGCCCAACGTCCCACGTTAACACAACATTTACTTTTTTTTCTAATTAAAATGGGTAAAATCTTATTTTATGGTTGAGCTGCGTGATGCGTTGCTTTGCTCAGCGCCTCCTTGCCACACTGTTTCTCTCTCTCTGTTTATCATGAGAGCACTGCTGCAGGAATGTGAGCTCCACAATGGGTAAGACTGAGAGACAGCTCGCTTGCACGCACACACAGTGACAGGGCTAACTGTTAGCACTACATGGCTAACAGTACCTAACAGGACAGAGTCGAGCCATTTCGGTGTTGATGTGAGTTTGTTGGGTTTAATGGCTAAGTGTTGAAAGTTTTTGTTTAGTTTTTTTAAGTCAAATAACACACAGCATAGAGCGACACACGGCATGGTACAAATATCTGGGGGTCATGTAGTCATGGCTAAGCCTCCCTCTGGCCATCATATACACATATATGTGTACACATATACAATACATACACACACATATCCACAAATGATGGAACACATAAAACAGGCAAACTCATGCTGACACACACACAAACTCACAAGCATGCACACACACACAAATGTGCATTAAATCGTATGTACAGAGGTGGGCAAGTGGGCAAAACAAGTAACAGCATAAAGTTTAGGTAAATAAATTATGATGACTGCAATAGTAATGAATGGAAATATTAATGTAAATACATGATAAATATTATATTACACACACCCTGGACACAGGGCCAATTGAAGCCTGGTTATTCAATAAATGATTTCCATACTGCATTTGTTTTCTGTTGTTGGCCACATTTCCTACTCTAACATTAGATTTTATTTTCTGTAGCTATGCGAGTCTACAATTATACAATGCAGGTACTCGAATAGGGAAATCACTTAAAATGCCCATCTCTAATATTTCTGTTAACAAATTGCTATTGTTCATCTGTATGGATCACATCCTTATCATTATCGTTTTTGGTGTGGACAGCCTTTTACTGTATAGCAGTGGTTCAGAATTCTGAAATTGTCAACTACAGTTGAGGAGATAACCGTGAAGGACGTGAAACCTATGATCACAACATTCACTCCTATGACACTTACTCATGTTGGGGTCACTTCTATGGTAAAGTAGAAAATAAACTACCCCCTGAACTTCTGAAGGACCCCCAGCTGAGAACCACTGCTGTATAAGACAGGAAGTAGATAAGGTTGAGGTTAACATGGTCACAAACTTACATTTCTGTTAAACAAAAGAATGGTAAATTATTTCCAAACAGCTGGGCTCTGTGTTTTTAATCAACTGTAACTCAGACAGCACTTCATGGTTTATCTATTGGAGACTCTGTATCTGTGATGCACCATTGAGTATTTATCAGCAGTGTGATGTATGTGGGATAGATTGGCTCAAAATAAACCAGTGCCCACAGACTGGCACAGTTTATTTAGACTGTTTTCCTGCACTTTGACCTGAATGCTGTTGAAACTCCTACTGCACCTCTAAACTATGTCCTGTTGTTTGTTGTCCATCAGTGTGAGGTGTTTTGTATGAGTCCTGGATGCAAACCAATTTCCCTGTAAGGAACGATAAAGATAGGTTGAACTTGTGCAACTATGTGGCCCAATTAAGTGTTTATGGACAGCATGGTATATGCTATGTCAGGCTTTGGATACACAAACAAGACTTATTCAGATCAATCCCTGGTTGGCATTGGTTGTTTCATGGGATTTATTGATTCATTTTTCATTTTCCGTAACCACTTATCCTGTTAGGGGTTGCAGGGGTGCTGGAGCCTATCCCAGCTGACATTGGGTGAGAGGCAGGGTACACCCTGGACAGGTAGCCAGACTATCATAGGGCTGACACATAGAGACAGACAACCATTCACACTCACATTCACACCTACGGACAATTTAGAATCACTAATTAACCTGCCTGTCTTTGGACTGTGGGAGGAAGCTGGAGTACCTGGAGAAAACCCACACCGACACAGGGAGAACATGCAAAGTCGGCACAGAGGAGCTCCCCCACCCTGGGTGCGAACCAGGTGCCCTCTTGCTGTGAGGCAACAGCGCTAGTCCTTGTGCCACCATGCCATCTTTTAAAGTAGAACTATTACAATCCTAATGCCATCATGAAGTTGCTAAGTGATCAAAGAAGAAATTAATGTTTGACAATCCTTGCTTAAATTAGGTGGCGGATCTTTCCACCGCCATCTCTAGCGCTGATTCATCATGCTGAACCAGCCAAAAAAAAAAAAAAAAGTAGCCACCGAGGGCCAATGGTGCAGGACACACCACAAGAAGTAGGGTGACAGATGCTCACCAATGGTCCAACATTGACCGGCGGCCAACCGTTGGCTTGTTGTGTCACAGTCTTTACAGTAAGAGATTACAGACGTGCTGAGCTGTACTCCATGCCAAAACCTCCCAATCATGCCGTTACATCTAGTCTGAGCAGTGATCGACAGAATTGAAATCAAACTGGATTCGCCTGTTGATGAGACGATAGAGGACTTGGAAGCCTAAATTGATGCTTTGTACCACTAAAGCGTTATGCCTAACAAACCTGAGGCCAAAAACACCCGAGCCAACGTTAAGCCGAGCTCAAGCGAAATGGATGAAACTTCATCATGTGACATCGGTGAGTCCATAACATCCATAAAACGCCAACTCAAGAAGCTTGATCTACTTGAGCAATTGACAACAGATGTAAAAGAGCTAAAGCACTCTGTGGAGTTCAACAACTCTGCCCCAAAGACTGGCAAGCAGGATTTTCAGATGGGATCTCTCAACAGGAGGTGAATGGGTGTCAGAAATGTGTGATGTTCTTTGGGCATCTCTACAGCCACAGACAGAGGGTGGATGTGGGGATGTTCAAAGAACTTGCCATGACAAGGTATAAAATCATATGGGTGGAAGAAATTCATCACAAAACTAAACATATTGAAACTAATCAATACAACGAAACTGAAGTAGATCAAAGATTATGTCATTGCCGTGAGGTAGTGGATAGTGAAATTCACTTTTTACTGTACTGTCCATTTCATGACGACCTAAGGAAAATTCTTTCTGACAAAGTACCAAAGCATGTAGGCATGTCCAGGACCAAATATAATTTAATTGTTTTTTTGACAATCATACATTTGCAATATCTAATTATATTCATGAAGCCTGGAACAGAAGCAAACACACAACGTATGCACAGTAGCAGGCTCTTAGGTTGGATCTTAGTTACCTAGCTTCATTTCAGATCGTCGCAAATCTGTTGACATACAGAGACAAAGCTGTACGTGTGGGTATAGTCTAGATGTGGGGACTGATACTGCTGAGTAGGCGTTCATGACAAAGACAGAATACAGAAAGGCAGAAGTGGGTTACTGAGAAGGAGGGGAGCACAAACGGTGCGATGATGAAGCCAGTCCCTCCAGATATTAGAGATGCAGGCTGAAAGAAGTGGGGTGGGGAGTTAACAGGTGAACGAAGGCTGAGAGAGAGCGTCAGCAAAACACATGTATGAAACTGTACAGACAAACGGAGGACAGAGAGTGAAAGCTTGGTGAGAAAATACATGAGGAAGACATTAGCATCAGCATGCAGCAAAGCGCTCTAGCTCTCCTCATCTATGCATCCCTCCCTCTCTTGTATCTTTCTCTGTGCCGTAAAGATGATCTTAATAGAAATGACCTCCATCTGAGACAGCCAAGTGGCCCAAACCTGATTAGTTATTTACCTCCTTTCCATCTCTCTTTGCTTTATCCACTCATCACACGCAAACAGCACTGTGGCGCCTCAAGTCCTCCCTTCTCTCTGCCAAATTATGCCTCAGCCCCCTTATAGTGACAGTAATTTATTGTGTCATTTTATACGAGACAATAGTCCCTCTGGATTTGCAGACTTGACAAGTGAGGGTAGCAGGGATGTGTGTGCAGCCGTGGCAGGCACATTTGTCCAAGCATGGTGATATCTCAGTGCTTTTAAGAGCCCTTCATGTCTGCACAACACGTGAGGCTTTGACACATCTTTACAGTAGGCTTCCCTATATAGCTGCTTATCAGTGCGTGTGAGTTGTTGAAGAAGACGGCAACACGTGCTGGTGACAGAAACGTGTGACTCCATGATTTAGCGAGAGACAAGAGAGATACAGAGAGCGATGCCCTCCAAGATGAGAGCTCTCAAGCGATATAATGGCTCTCCTTTGGGTTTAAATCAGCGTGCAGAAAGTGGTGTGCCCTGGCGTTGCCTGCTGCAGTGTAATGCAGGAGAGAGGCAAGAGAAGATATTTTATATATCAGACTCCAGAGTCCCTGAGCCCACTCACGCCTCTGCTGTAGGTGTGCCTATGACGCACACTGAAAAAGTGAGGCTGCTGCATACTATCTGTGTCTGTCTGTCTGTCTGTCTGTGTTCCCACCTAGAAATGTGCAAGTTTTTTAACGAGCACGGCTCCAAACTATCATCACCCGAATTAAAAAAGATCTTCAGGTATAATAAAGTTGTCTGTGCACTGATGCTGTAGTCTTGCAGGAATTAGACAGCAGCAAAGTACTGGGAGGTTTTTGTCAAGCAAAGAATACCCAACTTCTGACAACCTCGTCAGTCCCCCTCCCCTTTACACACACACACACACACACACACACTCTGACACAAATTTAACAAATCCCCTGACATACACAAACACACACACAGACTCCACCGAGCATGCATAAAAAAGGCTCGCGTCGGAAAGACATAGACCACCGTAGCCCTCTATGCTTCTGTGGAGGTATAACAGTCACAACAAAAGCTGGTATGTCAACGTACATGCATGTGTGTGTGTAACTCATCCTAATGATAAACAAGGAACCACATTGTTAAAACAACTTCTCTACGACCTTTTAATTTTCCACAATCTGTCAAAGATGCAACTTAATGCATGCTATCAGAAGTGACAGCCTCACCTGTGTTTTGGTCACAAGACCCACTGTAATACACAGGTCCATAGTGTTGCATTGTTTATCAGCATCAGTGGGCAAAATACACAAATGAACAACAGCTACATTCTTATTCTGGCATTAAATAAAAATCAAACCAAAAGGGAACCACTGTAGAATATGTGCCAGTAGTGACAATGGCTCCAACAGCTTTTGGCTCTCAGGTCAGTTGCTTCATATTTTGCACAGCTCCAGTTCACATACAGGTCCACGATATGTTCAGCAGCCACAACACAGTGTTCATGCTTCCCATGTTTTTGCTGCATGTTTTACAGAGCTGCAGGGCCATTTAAAATCAGGTACTGCAGGTATTGCTGAGTGCAAGCGAAGGGGCTACATTTTTAAGGGAACAGTGACATCTTGTGGACAAAATTGGAAGTTCTGTTTTAAAGTCCAGGGGATTCAACTTTCTTGAGGCAATAAAGTGTTGCTTCCATCACAATAGCAATAGCAAACTCAACTCTTCTTAGTCCTTTGCTGAGAGAGAACAGTATGTTTTGTACCATTTTGTAGCAGAAATAACACTCAACGCAAAGCCAAGACGATTTTTTTTCCAAGGCATCTTGTACCTTAGTAAAGTGACCAGGATCTAGTCTTATATGTCTCAAAGATAAAGAGCAAGGAAAGGTATTAAACTTCACTGTTTTTTGGTACAAATTGAAATGTGTCCATAGTACACACAACAACTGTCAGGTACTGAAAGCTTTTAATACCCGGTCGTATTCCTTTTATAGATACACCGATCAGCCACAACATTAAAACCACTGACAACTGAATTACATTGATCAACTCGTTACAGTGCAATGTACTGCTGGGAAACGTTGGGTCCAGGGGCCGGTTGCACAAAACACCTTAAGTTAAGATTTTGCTTAAAGTCCTAGTTAAGGTTTCCTCAAAAGTAAAACTGGTTGCACAAAACACCCTTGAGTCTTCCCTTAAGGTTTCCTTAAAACGTTGTCTTAAGTATTTATGGTTTTCTCCTTGTCTTGGTCTCATACTTAAGGAATCCCTGGACAGTTACACAAAAGACCTTTGCAGCCAAAGCAAGGTAAATAAAAACTTGAGGTACCTTGGATTCTATCTTAACTGCAACATGACCGAGTTTATGGTGATAAATGAAAAAAACGAACACATCCCGAGAAGAGTGCTCTGCGACCAGGAGAACCCAGTGGACACATTTCTGATTTAACACTTTAGATTTGACGGAATTCATTTTCGTTGAATTTTCTTCCTACAATCATTTCCTGTTTTCTGGTATTTGGGGATCAAATTTACTTTGTACTATGTCCTTTCTATGATTGTATTCCTCCAGAAGTATAATCTTTTCCTCCTCAGACCAATATGGTTTTCTTGTCTTCTTTTCTGCTGCTGTTTTTTCACTGTCTAACGATAAGCCAACTTCATGAGACGATAACAGGCATCAGAAGCATGAGTCCAAGCAAACAAACAATCTCCACGGAAACTTTTTACCACTGTAAAATCTCTTTCAAAGCAGTAAGTAAGTACTCACATTTTTCCTTAACTAAGAAAACCTTTTAAGGTATTCTGTGCAACTGTGTTATTCCCTCAGCTAAGGAGAAATTAAGCCTTAAGTGTCATACTTAAGGAGAAAACCTAAGGTGTTTTGTGCAACCAGTCCCTGGGACTTTTGAGGATGCCACTTGATGCGCTCCACCCACCCAAACACCATTACAGACCAAGAATGCCCCTCATGTGAACTGCACTACCCGATGGCAGTGACCCCCTGCTGGACAATGTGCCTTGCCATACTGCAAAAACTGCTCAGGAATGGTCTGACAAACGTGACAAAGAGCTCAAGGCGTCAACCTGGCTTTCATATTCCCAAATCTGATTGAGCATCCGTGGGACACTCCAGTGCCCCACCTCACAACCCACAAGACTCAAAGGATCCACTACCAACGCCTTAGTGCCAGACACCATAGGACACACCATAGGTCCTGTGTCCATGCCTCAATAGGTTAGAGCCAAGTCGAATCCAAAGAGGCCTCAAGGTAGATCAGATTTGGCGTCCAAATCAGGGAATTTGGAGGCCAGGTCAACACCTTGAGCTCTTTGTCACATTCCTCAGGCCATTCCTGAGCAGTTTTTGCAACATGGCATGGTGTATTGTCCTGCTGGGAGGGTCCACTGCCATCGGGGAGTGCTGTTGACATGAAGGAGTGTGCTTGGTCTGTGATGGTGGTTGGGTGGATGGTGCGTGTCAAGTGGCATCCACATGAATGCCAGGAACCAAGGTTTCCCAACAGAACATTTCTAAACTTTCAGCTTTTTAGGTTCTTGTGTGGCTGCTGGTGTTAGACAACATTTAAAAAGTTTAGCTTCTCTTGTTTAAATGTGTTTTGTACAAAATCATGTTTCACGTAATGGGCGAGGTATCCAACAAAGGATTGTTTTGATAGTGGCACCAAAGTTCCGGTACTGTATTGGCAACAGTATTGAACATTTTCAGACAAAGACTGCATCAGATGTCAGCACATCTAGGTGTCAAATCTATTGATTCTTATTTACACACAGTAGAAGCACTTTGGACACTTCTATCACTCCAACTATAAGGACAATTCCATACAAATGGCTGCCTTGAGGGATTTAACCCAAGTATAGATGGTGCTGATGACAGCACTGAAAACCGTGATGATGGCATGTGATACTCATGTTCAATGGTGCCTTTCACACCAGAAGACAGACAGATGACAGGAGGAGGGGGGAAACACTTGCAACAAGAGTGCCCAGCTTGACTCGAACTGGGGTTCCCTATATGGTGACATTATGTTCAGGGTGATGCTGAATCATCGACTTTGTGTAGACATCGGAACAATATAAAACTACTAACCCAGTATCAGAATGGAGTCTTCTTTCTGGATGTGTTTTTCCAGAAGGTGCTCCATTTTGGAGAAGCCGCCCAGCCAGTCGTAACACTGCTCCGTCTTGTATCTTTCATCCCAGTAGTCGACGTCTTTGTACCTGGTGTTGTCATCTGGCCGGTAGTCCATATTCTCTGTGACAGGTAAAAAGATTTTTAACTGCTTTTGCTGGCTTTGATCCAGGAAACATTATAATATGTGTTGGTATTATGGTCTACCTCTGCTGCTAAAACATTTCAGATGTTTGGAGCTCCTTAAGTTTGTGGACACATGTTAATAATACAAACTGCAACAGACAGGAGCAAATAACTCTCTGTCAGGTGAGTGTTAAGTACCAAAAACACAACATACTAAAATGGAGAGCAGGCCCATGTTGAATTCAAGATGATTCGCATTTTCATTTCAATTCAAATAACCTTTATTGGCATGATTGTGGGTGATACATTATTGTCAGAGCTAAAGGACATATTATTGGATAGCCACCTCATCACTCTGATCACTGTCACTTTACATTACACGTCACTTCACCTTCTTTAAACTGTTGCTAAGCTAAGCTAAGCTAACATGAGATGAGATGAGATGAGATAATCCTTTGTCCCACAGCAGGGAAATTTGCAACAACACAGCAGCAGAGGGATAGTGCAAACAGAAAGCATCAGTAGGGGAAAAAAACACAAAGCAATATATCAGTACATATCAGTAAAAAGAAAAACACAGCTCAGTGTAATAAGTAAACTGTACAAAACAAAGAGCAATATCACAAGTAAACAGCAGAAAAACAGAGAGCAATACAAAAGAAGCAAAATATAATAAAGAGACAGACGTAATGGCCGATTTCACATTATTGACTGATGGGACCGTACAGGGATTGCACAGTTTAGCATATACTGATATTGCTTCACAAAGTGCATAGAAATAAGACATCAAAGCAAAGGAAATAAAACACAAAAGCTACAAATCAAAAAAGTATAAATCAGGCATTAAAAGGGAAAGCTTTCAAAATATATTTTAAGCAATGATTTAAAAACAGGTAACATGCTAGCCAGCCTAATCTCCCCAGGCAGAGTATTCCAGAGCCTCGGGGCCTCGATGGCAAAAGCCCAGTCCCCTTTAGTTACTAGCCTTTATCATGGTACGATTAGTGAGGGCAGGCTGGAGGATCTCAGGTCAGGACTTGGCGCACAGGTAGTGAGAAGCTCAGCTAAATAACTGGGGGCTAAACCATGTTGAGCTTTAAAAGATATTAAAGGAATCTTAAAATGAATTCTGAAGTTAAAAGGCAACCAGTGGAGGAAGGCGAGAATTGGGGTGATATGTGACTTACGATTTGTCCCAGTTATTGTGAGCAGTGAGAAAGAAAAGCAAGATATAATAAACAGACAGGTTATTTGCATTACTGCATGTATCATTTGTAGATATTTCACAGTTATGCATGTGTATGCATTTTACTACAGCTGCACACTCCTTCCTTTATATCACTTACTTCTTTTTTTAATATCTTATCCTTTATTTTACTTTGCACTACTTTATATCCTTATATCTAGATTCCCCTTTTGTTTCAGCTTGTGTGATTAATATTATTATTATTATTATAATATTTAAATTGCAATGTTAGAGGGAGTATTAGATCCAATCTTTTCAATGACAGATCATGCTCTTGCAACTGTTGCTCACTTGACAAATAAACCACTTTGAACTTTAAATTTTACCGTACTCAAGTTTCTCTTTAGCTTTTTTATTATTATTAATCAGGTGCAGTCAGAAGATATGGCACTATCAGATGCCTACAGAGGCCAAATATCAATTGAGTTTAATCTTCTTACTATATAACTCTGTCTGTTCCACGTTTTTCTCCTCACTGACTTGGTCAATCCATGTGAAATTTGGCACAGTGGTAGAGGGTCATGGGAGGATGCAATGAAGCAATATTACATCAGTTGGCCAAAGGGGGGCGCTATAGCAACCGATTGAAATTGCAAACTTTGAATGGGCATATCTCATGCCCCGTATGTCGTAGAGACATGAAACTTTGCACAGAGATGCCTCTCCTCATGAGGAACACATTTGCCTCAAGAACCCATAACTTCCGCTTATATAGATTTTCCGCCATTTTGAATTTTTTGAAAAACACTTCAAATGGATCTCTTCCTAGGAAGTTTGAGCGATCTGCATGAAACTGGGTGAACATAATCTAGGGACCAATATCTAAAGTTCCCTCTTGGCAAAAGTTGGAAAACTTACTAAAACTGAGCTTCTATAAGGCAATGAATATTGCGGAGGGCGTGGCTCATCACATAAAGGTGTATAACATCTCAAGGGTTTCACCCATCACCACGCAACTTTGTAGGCATATGACCACACATAATCTGAGGGGACCCCTCCATTATTGACCCCATCAAACAAAATGGGGGCGCTAGAGAGCTAATTTCTTATCTAGGCCTAACCGCCATATGGATTTTTACTAAACTTGGTAGATATGTAGAACAGGACGCCTCAAGGTGACTGGAGAAATTTAACTCTAATTGGCAACTGGGTGGCGCTATAACAACAGAAAAATGCTTAAAAATGGCTAAAATGCGACCAATCGCTGTGGATCCCCCTGTGGACCAATGTTTGTTTGTTTTTCTAATTTTTGGTATGACTAAGTCATGGTATGGTATGCTGTACATAATCATGGAAACTGTCTGTCATTCTGTCAGTCAGTCATTCCGTCTGTCCCACGTTTTTCTACTCACTGACGTGCTCAATCTATGTGAAACTGCACATAGGCATTGAGGACTGACAAAGGTAGAAGGTGACAAAGCTACCAATGGGTATGGACTAGTTTATAATAACTGATAAATGTCCTCTGGGCTTTCTATGTTCATCCAACTACTAACGGCTGCGTTCAAGACACCTACTAACTGCTGGAAACTGCAGTGCTACAACTGTAGCTTCCTCCGAAAGCCCTTAACGTTACTCCACTTGGGTAGCATTAAATCATATTTTTGTCTATTTACAACCACCTGTAATCGTTTTTTCTCCTTAGATATCACTGGGAGTTAAACATTTCCAGTGGCTGTGTATCGTTTTACACTCTCAGGTTAACAAACAGCTGGTTAACGGTTGTTTCAGTGAATGCTCAGGTCAGTAAAGCAGTTAGCCATTTAGACAGTCGTGTTGTGAATTAAACACAAAATTAACACAGTAAACTAACATTTATGTTTGTATTGTGTCTTAAATTCTCTCACCGTAAACAGCTACATCATGCCTCGGCGGAGGGCACGGCGCATGCGCGGAGGAGTCTAACTCACAGCGGCTACACTGTCCAGCTGTCACAGCCACTTCAGTACAACTCAGTTAACGTTCAAAGTCCGGTCATTCACATTGTAACACACCCCACACATTATAGGCGTTGACTTATATATCGTTTTTGTCTACTTACCGATTCCTCGTTGAGGCTGGAGGCTCTGTGATGAGTTAAAACGCCGGTTCGTAAATCCACGTGTTGTAGTTTTACAGCATTAAAGCCACAGTGCTCAGACTGTGAACGCAGCACTAAGCTACTGCAGAGGCATCTACAGCAGAAGAAACCTTGATGAGAAACTAAAGCGAGTGCTGACCTAAAAGCCCAGAGTCTTTGGAGAAATAATTAATTTGTAGAGAGACATATTTCCTTGTTTATGTCAGTGAATGAGCAGGAGAAGGCGGAGCACTGAGAGTTAACACTTTCAGACCCGACACATGTGTGCTGCATTCAAATGCTCCCTGTAAACTCGCCCACATCTCCTTGGTGCATTCGTGAGACCTTTGGGTGACATGCAGCTGCTGTAAAAATCAGTTTCTAACTGCTTTTCTTTAACTTGAAAAAAACTTGTCAGTTTCAAAAAATAACAATACTTAATTGTTTCAAATAATTGTTAGCATAATAATAATGATAATATTAACTTACCACTAACTTACTAAGGACACAGAGAAAGGTCCAGAGCGTACCATATAAAAACTGACAATGATCTATGTACAAAAATACAATATCATATATTAAAGACAAGAAATACCCAACACTACATTATGCAAGTTCATATAAAAAAGACAAAGCTCAATAAACTGCACTCACAAACAAGCTGGAGAGCCAGTAGCCCCACAGTCTCGATGAAACCTGCACCCGCCTGCACATATATCGCTATATAAGATTTCTTTTAAAGCAGGGCAGGTAGGCACACCATACATTTGGCCGGCACTGCACCATCGTGGAAGTTTAAGAAGCAGTCTCATCCCATCATTATAGGTCACATAAAGTCTTTGCATGCTGGTGTATTTTATTATCAACTCATATTACTACTGCACAACATATCCCATTAAATGAAGAGAAATGTGCATAGGCAAGATAATTCAGTGCTGAAGCAATGAGTTGATTAATTGAGTCAGTGGAGAGAAAATTAATTGACAATCTTAAAATAATTGAGAATCAATTAAGCATTTTGTATTTCTTCAAGCAAAAATGCTAATCTGTCGCTTCTCCAGTATGAGGATCTGCTGCTATATCTCTGACCTCTTAGTGCTGTGCATGCCAGGATGTACTTTGAGTCTGCCCGAGGAAATCAGCCTCTTTTAAGTCCCCTCTTAAAACATATTTTTATCAGAGAGACTTTCCTGATTTTACTTGAGTTTTAAGTCCATTTATTTTCTCAGTTTTTATATTCAATTCAAATAAACACAAGAAGTTTGTGCTCTAGAAAAGGATCAGCACTCAGTGAATAACCCCCTAAGCCCTATGATAAGCTATTATGGCAAGGCTTGACTATACAGACCAGTGAACAGTGATAACTAACATGTCTTTGGGGTCATCGGGTGGGAACCTCCTTTCACCGGTGTTTCGTCTAGTTGGTCCCACGACACCTGCAGGAGGCTAGACAGTGATCTCTGGCGTCCCAGAGACACTCCCCTAATGCCAGGTCTCACTGCTCCCCACACCAACCCAGTAACCTCCTTTACCTTACTTACGCATGGCTTTCTCAGCCCAAACAGCACTGCCACCTTCAACAAACCCAGGCTCCGTACATGCAAGCTCCAGGTAGAGACAGTGCTGATACTACCTTTCCTAGCACATTCACCATACTCTATTTCACACGCTACATAGCATAACTCCAATATAAGCTAAAGTTAAAGGAGATAAATAAACTTACAGGATCAGCAAACACACTCACCTTGCAGCATGCTCTCAAACAAAAGGGATTCAAATAGGCCACTCCCACACTTAAATAACCTTCCTCTTCCTGGATTTCCTACTGAGAGGAAGTGGATCTTTCCACCTGATCTCAAGGAGTTACGTACTCTGCTTAGTAGTTCTGCTACTAAGTGCTAAGTGCTAAGTATTAAGTGCTCCCCGCACCAACCCAATAACCTCCTTTACGTTACTTACACATGGCTTTCTCAGCCCAAACAGCGCTGCCACTTTGAACCAAATCCAGGCTCCGTACATGTGAGCTCCAGGTAGAGACAGTGCTGATACTACCTTTCCTAGCACATTCACCATACTCTATTTCACACGCTACATAGCATAACTACAATATAAGCTAAAGTTAAAGGAGATAAATAAACTTACAGGATCAGCAAACTATATACTGAAGTGTTTTTATCGGTTCTTTTAAAAGTTGTTTTCATGTCTTGTCTGTTTTAATTATTGACATGTAAAGCACTTCGTAACTCAGTTTTGAAAAGCAACATGATTACTATTAGTATGATTATGTTGCACTCTCTGTAAAACCCCAGTAAAACACAAACGTTCCTTCTTATTATTGATTCAAGATGTGGTCACTCACCTCTTCAGCAGCCTTTCTCCAATTTAGTTTACACAACAAAATGACAAAAAATGTGGACTGTAGAGTGACACAACCAAAAATCCCCAATCACAGTCCTGCAGCTGAGAAGAAAATGCACTCAAACCTGCCTCAAACATGACTTTCAAGTTACACGGCAGCTTCAGTATCTCTTCTGTCCTCACCTGTTTTGGCAGCAAACATCAGGGGCACTCTGATAGTAATGCAGACAGTAAAATCCCATGAGTTTAATATTAAGATGGCTTTTAAGGAAAACAGACACAAACAAAATTTAAAAAACATTCACAGTTTTATTTTCAGCAATGGATGAGTGGCTCTTTTAAAAGCAGGTCTGCAGTGTGTTATGTTTATTTTATGTAAGCTTGCATTGCATGGAAACCAAAAACACACCTGCCTTGTTGGGACACATGTAAGGTATGCTGTTACATTAATTACAAAGCACAGACATTGTAACTAATAACTTACTTTTATTCAAACAAATCAAACTCAAAGCGTATGAAATGTGGAGATCATAAAGAAATAATATATTACTTTGCTGACTCTGGGAGAATAAATTGAGCCTGTTTTTAACGCATGACTTTGTCTGCTGTGCCACAAAATGATGCCACACAGCTGTGAGACAACCAGCAGTCAGGAAAGGGTCCGTCATCTGAGCAGCTTGAGAAGCATTTCGCTGGTGAATATCCCAGCTGCAAGGATGAGCACCATGAACAGCACAGTCAGGCCACGACGCACCAGCAGCGGCCTGACCAGCAGAGGCCGTGACACTGCAGCACCAGCTGCTTCATCATCACAGCCTGGAGTGAGCACCTGCAGGTCTGAGTTACACTCCTCGTAGCTCAGGACGTTGGATGAAATGATGGTGACCTCAGATTCTCTTTGAGCAGTGTGGGCACGTCCTGTTCAGAGAGAGGGAGACTGGAGTTAGTTGTGTTTGTTCTGCACAGGATGCATGTTTGCAATAAAAAGCAAGTGAGCAGGTACTTACCCTTGTCTTCCAGTGCTAGCACATCTTTCTTGTCTGTGACCTGGACTCCTGCTCTCACCATCGCCTGCTCGGACACAATAATGACAGCTGTTTGTAATACACATCACAACCAAATATTGTACATCGTCTGTACATGGACACTGACTATTACACTGCAGTAACATTTTAAGTTGCAGTTACAAGATCATTTATTTATCTGAGATGTTAGTGTCCAGTGTCATTTCCTACTTGTGACTGTAGAGGGCAGAAGAGACCAGGTAGTGTGTTCACAAGGTAACACTCACTGGTGGATTTGCAGGTTTTGGCCTCATAATAACAAACTAGTCGATACCCATTGAGTGCACAGTTGCCCATGTACAGTTTCACATGGTGTGGAATACAGGTCATAGGAAATTGCAGATTAAATAGTCAACTGAACCCATTAAGAAGAGGAAATTGCAGATTAAATAGTCAACTGAACCCATTAAGAAGAGCAGTGTATTCAGACAGAGTTTTTGAAAAACGTGGGACAGACAGAATGACTGACTGACAGAATGACATACTGACAGTTTCCGTGATTATGTACAGCATACCATACCATGACTTAGTCATACCAAAAATTAGAAAAGAAACAAATATTGGTCCACAGGGGGATCCACAGCGAATGGTCGCATTTTAGCCATTTTTAAGCATTTTTCTGTTGTTATAGCGCCACCCAGTTGCCAATTAGAGTTAAATTTAAATTTTTAGAGTTAAATTTCTCCTAAATTTCTCTTAAATTTCTCTTAAATTTCTTTCTGATTTCACCTTGAGGCGTCCTGTTCTACATATCTACCAAGTTTAGTAAAAATCCATATGGCGGTTAGGCCTAGATAAGAAATGAGCTCTCTAGCGCCCCCATTTTGTTTGATGGGGTCAATAATGGAGGGGTCCCCTCAGATTATGTGTGGTCATATGCCTACAAAGTTGCGTGGTGATGGGTGAAACCCTTGAGATGTACCTTTATGTGATGAGCCACGCCCTCCGCAATATTCATTGCCTTATAGAAGCTCAGTTTTAGTAAGTTTTCCAACTTTTGCCAAGAGGGAACTTTAGATATTGGTCCCTACATTAGATCGCTCAAACTTCCTAGGAAGAGATCGATTTTAAGTGTTTTTCAAAAAAATTCAAAATGGCGGAAAATATATATAACCGGAAGTTATGGGTTCTGGAGGCAAATTTGTTCCTCATGAGGAGAGGCATCTCTGTGCAAAGTTTCATGTCTCTACGACATACGGGGCATGAGATATGCCCATTCAAAGTTTGAAATTTCAATCGGTTGCTATAGCGCCCCCCTTGGGCCAACTGATGTAATATTGCTTCATTCACATCCTCCCATGACCCTCTACCACTGTGCCAAATTTCACATGGATTGACCAAGTCAGTGAGGAGAAAAACGTGGAACAGACACACAGACAGAGTTTTCGTCATTATATAGTAAGATTGTTTTTCATTTACAAAACTTGCTTCAAATCACTTCCAAAGCAAAACTTGCTAACAGTAGTCTTCATGACAAGAAAACTGAACTTAAAGGTCCAGTGTGTAGGATTTAGAGGGACGTATTGGCGGAAATGCAATATAATACAGTAAGTATGTTTTCTTAAGTGCATAAACACCTGAAAATAAGAATCATTGTGTTTTTGTTAGCTTAAATGAGCCTGTTATATTGACACAGGGAGCGGGTTCTCATCCACATATTGCACCACCATGTTTCTACAGTAGCACAGTATGGACAAACCAAACACTGACTCCAGATAAAGCCTTTTGCATTTTCACATTTTAGCATTAGCCACAGCAGTTTTCATTAATTCAAACCTTTATTTAAGACTCAGGAAATCAGTTGAAGGAGATCCTCATTTTCAATAATGCTGAGCATTAATAAAGACATTAAAAATGATCAATAAGCAAACAAAGAACCGTCATGCCTATCAGTTAAACAGATATGAAATCAAACGAAACAACAAACAAAAATAGCAATGACTGATCGCTAAAAGTAGAAACACAGGGTGATAAACATGTTAAGGTGTAGATGTATAATTAAAAGCATTAACACTCAATTAAAACAAGATCAGAAATAAGGCATTTAAACAGCCATAAAGGTGGCAGACTGTCCAAGTTTGTGAAGTAAATGTGAAGCAACAACCTATTCTGTGAGCAAGTTAGCAGCCCCTTCATGACGAGAGCATTGGAAAGACATTGATTTTTATGTGAAACTGCTTTATTCAGTGTATTTGCCAATTTAAATCACAAGGTCCATTTGTCTCGGGGAGGAAGAGAACTCTGAGGATAATTCAGCTCCTGGTAAAAACCTCCTGAGAGTTTGGATCTCAATTTATCAGAGAAAAAAGGTGAGCATGCATTAGCCGGTGCTGGGCTAGCAGCCCCTCCGTGACGTGCCGAACAGCACTGGAGAAACACTGATTTGTGACGTGAAACTGCTTTATTCAGTGTTTTTACTGGTCTTAATCACTCGATCTAATTGTTTTGGGGAGAACGAGACCTCTGCAGATAATTCAGCTCCCAGAAAAAACCTCCTGAGCAACAAACACAGAAGGAATTTTAACCAGGAGGTGTTTCAGCTGGCTGCAGTCTGCAACTGGTCCTCTTTCTGGCTGTTTACAGTATACCCACTTACCAGCCAAAAAGCCATTGGAATATATGGGAGAGTATAACCTCCTCCTGCTCTGTAACAACTACCAAACTTTACACCCATCTCATCAACTACCACTACACCTCTGCTGGTCACCTTAGCATCCTAGTAGTCAAAGACAAAGAAAACCCAAATCGTGCAAGGTACAGTACATTATTCTTAGCAAATTTGTACCTATAAAGCTGAAATTAGGTTCTAAATCTTGCTCAAAATTGTGAATTCCATGATGCATCATGCAAGAAATCCCTTCTGACTACTTTCCACTCCACTCCTTAATTCAAGAACAAGTGAAAGCACTCCTGTCTAATAGGAACCTAAGGCAAAACTTGTACTCGACAGTGTAATTCTTTATGTTGAACTCTCAGGAAAATACTGAAATTCCTTTTAGTTATCCATCATTTTTTCATGCAGTGTTACAGTGTGGTCACTCACCTCTTCAGCAGCCTTCCTCCAGTTTAGTTTATACAAGAAAATGACAAAAAATATGGACTGCAGAGTGACACAAACAAAAAGCCCCAACCACAGTCCTGCAACACAAACAAAGAAAATGCACTCAGACAAGACTTCTACGTTACATGGCAGTATCACCATCTCCTCTGCTCTCACCTAGGATGCCCATTTTGGCTGCAAACATCAGGGACACTCCGATAGGAATGCCGATGAAGTAATATCCCACCAAGTTATAGATGGCCCCGATCCTCGGTTGCCCCGTTCCTCGTATGATGCCCCCCGTCACAGCCTGCGCACATCAAACACAGCTATCAGGCTCTGTCTGCTGGGCTTAGCTTTGACATGATAATACATTCTAATCATGATTAGTATTTACTTACCGCCATGGCATCTGCAGGATGGAAGAATCCATATATGATCATGACATCAGCAACACGCTGAACAATTTCTCTAAAAGGTGCAAACAGCTTAATATTAGGAGCAGAAATGTATCATTTGTGCAAAGACAGGGTTTTTTTTATACAAATATCATATTCTGTAAAGGCTTTGTATTTTTTCTTTTCTCAAAGGGTCTCTTGGGAACTCAACACATGAAACAACAATCAACACTGACACATATAGCTCCAGTTACAGTTACATCAGAGACTTATGAACACAAGAATATACTTCAGCAGTCCATACTCACTTTTCTGTTGTAAAGATGTAACCAATCACATCCTTAGATGTCGCGAGAATAAGTCCTACAAGGCACGAGACTGCAACTGGATTGAATATTGGAAGAACACAGACAAAGCTACAGCATAAACAAATCTGGGCAATATTTTTTAAGAATTACAAACTTTAAAAGCTTAAAGTAACTAACACATACATACTTCATACAATTTTATCCTGACCCAGTGACTCTATAAGGTCCTGACATGACTTGATGCAGCATTGACTGTGCTATAAGTGAGTTTTCTGTGGATAGAAGGTGGCCTATATGGGTGCATTTCTTTCTTACATGCACAGATGACGGAGACCTTGCCAGCTGCCGTGGCCTGCTCAACGTTTCCAGCACCAAGAGCATTCCCAACCCGCACACTGGCTGCTACCCCGAATCCCATCGGGACCTATGATGGAGAAAGGGATACAGATTTATTTTAAAAAGGAACAATTTCAAACTGCAAATGTGGCAATACTTTATCAGAGGCAGGGAAGCCAGACACTGTAGATATTTAGGGCTCAGGCTAAACCTCAGTGAGTCAGGGGCCATGCTCCCCCGAGGTCAAATTTTGTCCCTATTTTTGTCCAAAACCTAAATTTTTTTGTTCTAAATAAGCCTTTTGAGACACTAGAACACCTAAACATTTGTACGTCATTTGGGAAAACTAGGAAATTAGAACTGCCACCCTGTGGTTTTATGCCTCTGCACGCTAGTTAAGTTCTAGATCTATTCAAATGGGGCAGTTTCAAGGTGGACACCCAAGATTAGTGTCACCAATTCAGTAGCTAATCAAAAGTCTCTCCCTCCCTTCCTGAGATACGATGATGAATCATGGTCAGAAAGGTGTTTTATGTAGAATTTTATGATGTCCTGACCTTTGACCTTTGGATAGAAAATGTCATCACCTCAACATTATATCCTATTAGACATTTGTGTAAAGTTTTGTCGTAATTAGCGTAAAAATGTTTGAGTTCTTGCCAAACCTTGACCCTTGACCTTCGACCACCAATTCTAATGAGTTTATTCTTTAGTCCAAGTGGATGTTTGTGTCAAATTAGAAGACATTCCCTGAAAGTTCTCTTGAGATATCGTGTTCACGAGAAAGAAACGGATGTATGGTCACAGTGACCTTGACCTTTGGCCACCAAAATCTAATCATTTCATTGTTGAGTCTGAGTGAACGTTTGTGCTAAATTTGAGGAAATTCCCTTAAAGTGTGCTTGAGATATGTTCATGAGAAAGGGACAAAAGCGGTCACAGTGACCTGAACCTTTGACCTATAACCACCAAAATGTAGGATTTAGGATTATGAATTAGCCGACCTTTCAGTCAGTAGAAGAATAACATGATCAATTAAAAAATATTTAGGAAATATCCGAAATTTCACCTAGAAATGAAAACATATCAGTGCAGAATACATACAAAGGCAATTTGCAGTCCTGATTGCATCAAAAATAAACTTCAGTAGAATTACCATGAACGTAATAGCGACCAGCTGATACACAACTGACTGAGCTCCCAGCTCAGCCTTGCTGATCACACCAGCCAACAATCCTCCGATTTCAAAAGTCCACCACTCCAGACAGAGCATAAGCATGCTGGGAATGGCAATCCGGGTGAACAGACCCCATTCCTTCAGGCACTCCAGCGACCAACCTAGAGGGGGCGGAGTTTAACAAGGTCAGAGGAAGTAGAGCTGAGCTGTAGATCATATGCCATCACAGCACAGGATTAGAAATTATTCATCTGATCAGCACTAAAAATTTCTAAAATAAATGAAAGGAGAAAACTCACCAGACCATGTTGCCTTGTGTAACCCCTTCCAGTAGATGTAGATGTGCAACATCAGAGCCAGAGTTGACTGTGAGACAGCATTTGCTGCTGCAGATCCACTGTAGTGAGTTTAAGACGTATAAGAGTGTGAGTTTATACAACCCAATCGTCAGAAAAAATGTTGGTTTCATTTGTTTATATTTGCATTTAGTGGAAACTTCACAACACTGTGGTTAACATGTGGTTAGGTTTAGGCACAAAAAACACTAAGTTAAGGTTAGGAAAATAACGTGTTTTGCTTTAAATTACTCGTTTTTGGGGGCACAATCCCAGCAGGGGACGCAGCAATGTCTCAGTAAGAATCAAGTGCAGTTGGTAGTACTATTCCCGCCGTTGGCACTATCACTGCCAACAGGTGGCTACAAAACACCTGCATTTGAAGCCTAAAAAGCAGATGAAAACACAGCAGGGACTCGCTAAAACACAAATGGAGCATAGCGTTAGTTCAGGCAGGACACAATGTCAACCTCAGCTCACATCCCAGCTACATCAGCTGATCTCAAACAGCCCAGTCAACTGATGGAGTCAGCTGAAAGATCACATGATTCCTTTCTATGCAACCAGTTGGCAAATCTCATTCAGAGCGCCCTATTAATCTGCTCTGGCCTGCCTACTGTTGCTGCTTCCTCTGCAAGCTGCTTTGCAACCGCCTCCACCCCAGCTCCTCCTTTTCATGCTGCGTCTGACTTATCAGTGTAATTTCTTTTTTTCTTTTTTTAAGATATTTTTTGGGGCTTTTTAGCCTTTAATGTATAGGACAGACAAGCGTGAAGGGGGAAGAGAGAGAGGGAGTGACATGCAGCAAAGGGCCACAGGCTGGAGTCGAACCCGGGCCGCTGTGGCAACAGCCTTGTACATGGGGTGCCTGCTCTGCCACTAAGCCACCAGCACCCCTATCAGTGTAATTTCTGTTTCTCACTGATGCTGCTCTGTTCTGTTCCCGCGGAGTCTTTTCTGTTTGCTCTCCCTGCCTTAGGCTTTCCATGTAGGCGCATGGAAGGGCAGAGATGTTTGCCTCTCTTCTGTTATGGCTTTTTCTTGTTTGCACGTGGAAGGGAGATGAAGGGAGTGTACTCTCTATGCTTTAGGCTTCCACATAGGCAAGTGGAAGAGGCTTTCTGCATAAGCCTAGGAAAGGCAGAGAGGCCCCAGTACAGAGCCATACTGCCAAATATAATACTGCAAATGGACTAAAGTGGTTCTGATCCATACCTGTGATATGTGAAAACCTGACCGTAAAAAAATGGTTGACACAGATTCAACTGAAAACATTTTGCTTGGCCTACTGCACAGTAAACATCACAGAGCTTAATTATGTTTCTTCTAGTGGCGGGTACACTTACACAACACCCATGTCCAGCACATAAAGGAGGATGTAGTTGGTAATGGCATTAAGAACATTTCCAATGGCTCCAATTATCACCTGAGGCCAGATGATCCCCTGACAATGAAAGCACAACATGGACTCAGTGTTAACCTTAACAATAATACTTCCGCTATCACTGTGTTTGTATGGACGTGAACTGTACCTGGTTCTGTAGGTACCTCCCCTGCAGCTGGAACATGAAGGCAGCCTGCAGACAAGATCGTGAAAGGAGTAAATAATATATAAAAATACAAAGAAATGGGAAAAGGACAGAGGTGTTGTGTCTTGGTGTAGACTGAACTCACTGGCAGAGAAGGCATGAAGATCTTTACATACAGCTGGGAGAGTCTGAGAACAAACAAACAGAGGTACGTTTATGAAACTGAAAATGATGATGAAATTAATGTTGAACAAATGTAAGAAATAGGTAGTTAAAGGGGTAAATTTAATTTTAAAAAAATGCAAAAATGTTCCTTCAGCACCAAACAGCAGACACGGGACTGACTAGCTGTTGAACCTTGGGGGGAATTCAGGGGCTAATGAGGTGGATATTTCCCTCAGGAGCTGGTGCAGACTAAAACTATGGAAGCCCATTTCTGCCACTGTGATGACAAAAAAAAGATCCTGTAAGACATTATAATGAGAAAGTTCTCGAAATAATGACTTAGTATCTCAAAATAATGAGAGACGATACTAACTCATTATTTGAGAAAGTTCCTCGATCTAATGACTCACAGGATCTTGTTGTTTTTGTCATTACACTGGCAGGAATAGGCTTCCATATGAAACAGAGGTAAAAGGAGAGTGAATATTAAAATTATATTTGTCAGGTGGTGTTGCTTCTGCTGGATGTGTAAAGAGGTAAATGCTTGCCTATGCATTCAGCCTATCGACAGGCTTATATCTTTATGTTGTAATTCCTGCTTGTCTGCTTTTCCCAAGTGCAAAAATAGCTGCAGGTTTAAGCTACAACCAGGCCGACAGTAGGATTGGATGTAATTGCAGCAATGTGGGAGAAATGGGGGCTTATTTTTATATTGGAGCTGCCTAACATGTTCAGGTTTGGCAATCATGTTCTCCACTGTTGTTGGACATGTGGTGCAACATGTTTTCTGTTGGTGAATGAAAGCTGACCGTGCAACTTCCGGGCTCTGTTTGACAGCGAGTAGCAAAGGCTCTGTGTTAATGAGGATAGCCCAGCAGGGGAAGCAAGCCAGGAGCAGGATCAGAACACCTCTCTGAAGAATGACTCCCACACGCTTTAGGTTTCCACTCCCATACGTCTACATGACACAGAACACAGATCAGACACGTGCATGTGAATACTGTAGCTGAGTACTGAGCTGCCTGCCACACCCAGAGAGAGAGAGAACACAGAAACACAACAGAACAGTAATGGGGTGGGCTCTGGATGGAAAGGTGAGAACACTGACCAAGATTGTACCTGAGATATGAGGGTGTCACAGGCCGATGCCAAACCAGTGCCAACTGAAATACCGGTCACATTGATAATCTGCATCCAAAAACACACACATACAAAGGCAAAACATAAAACCAATGTCACTACTTGTCTAAATCATGCTGTAATGGCAGTAACACTCACTACTATTTTACTTGAGTCATGGATGGATTACTGAACCGGCCTATGGGGCAAAGGGCCAGGGGCCCAAAGTGTCAGGGCCCCCCCTCCTGGGCGTAACCTGCAATATATCACTGAAATTAACACGTACTGACCAGGAAGATACACAAGAAAATATAAGGAGATGCAAAGAGATACAAACTAACTACAAAGGGGGCAAAACAAACAGAAAGAGACAAAAAATGCCCAGAAGACATAAAATGACCTCAAAGAGACACAAAATATCTGCAAAAGGGATACAAAAAAAGAGACACAAATATATAACAAATAGACATAAAATGAAAAACACAAAATCATCACAAAGAGACACAACTTAAACTTAAAGGAGACACAAAATGACTACAAATAGATACAAAACATCCAGAAATGATACAGAATGACCTCAAAGAGACACAAAATAACTGCAGGGCCAAAACAATTACAAAGAGACACAGAATGATTACAAATAGACACAAAATGGCCAAAAAGGCACAAATTAACTCAAAAACCAAAACCAAAAAAAACAAAGCTCAAAGAGACACATAATAACAGCAAAAGAGCAACCACAAAAGGCACAAAATGACTACAGATAGACACAAATTAACCAAAAAAAGACACAAAATGACCTCAAAGAGACAAAAAATAACTGCAAAAGGGCCAAATAATGAAGAAGAGACACAAAATGATCACAAATAGACTCAAAAGGACCAAAAAAGGTACAAAAGTATCTAAAAAACAAAAACAAAACACAAAATGACCTCAAAGAGACACAAAATGACCTCAAAGAGACACAAAACGACCTCAAAGAGACACAAGACGTCCAAAAAGGGCATAAACTTGTCTAACAAAACAAAGAAAACAAACCACAAAATCACATCAAAGAGACATAATAACTGTAAAAGGGTCAGAACAACCAAAAAAGACACAAAATGACTAAAAAAGGCACAAAATTACCTTAAAAAAAAACAAGACCAAAACACCTCAAAGAGACACATAATCACAGCAAAAGAGCCAAAACAACCCAAAAAAAAAGACAGAAAATTACCAATAATAGACAGAAAATGACTACAGATAGACACAAATCCACCAAAGAAAGACAAAAAATAACTGCAAAAGGGCCAAATAATCAAGACAAGACACAAAATGATTACAAATAGACTCAAAATGACCAAAAAGGGTACAACATTATCGAATAAACAAGACCAAAACACAAAGTCACCTCAAAGAGACACAAAACAACAAAAAATGGGGCGGAATAATCAAAAAAAGTGACATAAAATTACTATAAAATGACACAATATGACAACAACAATAAAAGAGGCAAAATCACCACAAAGTCTTTGAGTGTGTTTCCAGGTCTATGCAGGACAGGTGGTGGGGCCTTTTACATGTCTTAGCCCAGGGGCCCATTGTCTCATAATCCACCCATGACTTGAGTAATTTAATTTTATCCTAATCCTACTTTATACGTTTTACACCACAACATATATTAGGCAGTCACTAGTTACTTGTAGTAAACTTAGAATTTTTATGAGGAAACAAAGTAGAATGTGCTGATATACAGTACATTAAACCAAGAGTGTCAAACATGAGTAAAATTAGCTCAACAGCAGCCAGCTACAAAATTTGTTTAAATGTTATTGCATCAGTAATATTAATCTAAATGTATGATATATATTAATGAAACAAAGAGCCCATCTTGGCTGCATAGTGAGAATGTTATTGTAATGATACATATGCTTACTCAGGTAAGGTTTTGATGCAGGAGTTTAACTTATAATCAAGTATTCTTAAATTGTGGTATTTCCTCTTTTACTTAAGTAAAAGATCTTAGTGCTTCTTCCACAGCTGTGTGATAGATAAGTGGATAACAAAACACAGAAAGGTGCAGCAAAGAGTGACAAAAGAGGCTGAAAGCAAAGCTGTTTTCTCACCGCTATTGCTAATGCCACACCTGCAAGCTCATTTTCCCCCAGGTGACCACAGAACACTGTGCTCACAAAATTAATGAGAAAGACCATCAATTGCGAAATGACCTGAAATACAAGAAAAAAAAACACATTTCCTTAAATCACTTAATTGAGGATAAACATTGCTAAACAAACACGACATAACACAACGAAATCCAAAAGGAATCCCATATTTACCACAGGTCCTGCTAGTTTGACAAGTTGAACCGTCTCCCTTCTGTAGTCCCCTGGGAGCCAGTTCTTGATGCATCTCAGCCACTTTGAACAGAAACTACATAATGTAACTTTGGGAGTAACAGTAACCACAGCTTCACTCTGACTGATCATCCCATTTCTGTAGACAAACTTCAGTCCTAAATCCTCCATATCTAAAGAGGTCTGAACACTGGGAGGGTGAAATATGTTTTGCCTCTGAGTTCTAATGCTGAGCTGGGACATCCCTCTCAGGTGGGACGGCCCTTCATGCTCCCCTCCCGCTCTCATTTAATTCAGTTAGATTCATTATCAGGGCGAAGAGGTGAGGCTGTATCCACCCCTTTCTGTCCTGTGTTATACTAAAGTCCAGTTTCTCTCACCTAATTCTCTGTTTGAGGTTTTATTTAATACTCTTACTACTGTTTTGGGGTCATTACATAATCGTCTGTTGACTTGTACCTACTAAAAGTAATGTGCTATAATTTGTATTTAACCCATGTAACTGGGAGGCAGGTGGCTGTGATCACATGACCTATGGGCTGTAGGCTGTCCTCCCTCATATGCAGAGGAAGAGGACGAAGAGGGAGAGGAAGAAGAAGAAATACTTGTTGTTTTTCACTCTGTTGTCAGATACACACCAGCCGGCACCTCTACAGCTACCAGTCCACACTCTGTACTTGAGTTGGTGACCCTCTGGTTCCCAACCCAAGTCCTTATGGACTGGGCTACTGCTGCTCCCAAATGCTCCCATATGACATAAGCAAAGCAGGAAGTCAGGTGCTGTACTCTAAAGAGCGACAAAGTCTGTGAAGGGATGGTGTGTATGGATTGGTCAAACAAACACAGGACTTTGACCCAGGAGACAGCTGTTTGTGTCCAGTGTGAAACCAAAAGTCAAAATTGTATTATTATAAGTTGCAAAAAAAACAGCAAAAAAAAGCCGTTCTTAATATCAACATGATATGCAACTGGTTGCCATTTTAGTTTAACGGCACCTGGCAGCGTCAGGGGGAAATGCGGCGTGACAAGGATGAAAGTTAAGGTGGCGAAAGTCCGACTGTGGCGGGCGGGAGGGATGGGTCCAACAAACATCGACTTTCACCTGAGAGAGCGATGTTTGCATCCTGTAAGATTATAAAACTAAACCCAATTCTTTTTTCCTAAACCTAACCACGTGTGTTTGTTGTTGAAGGAAAGAAAACGTCAATTCACAGTGTCGTACCAACGTAGTGTGTTTATTTTGAAAGAGACCGTATGTAAACTTTAAATTTCCTGTGAAAACGGAAGTGTATTTTGAAAGAAGACAATGCATGTAACAGGCAGAACTTGACACGCTGTCCCAGAACATCAACAACCAACGCACCCAGGGTACCTTGCACGTCACATGTGGACGTGGAAAGTCCATGACCAAACGTCAATATGTGACGAGGGTGGAGTGAGAATGCATTGGCATATATACCATCCACAGTCACCTTGTCACATGAAGCTGTCACGTCGCCACGTAGGCAACATAAGATAAAATGGGACAGTTACTGATGTTTAAAAAGGACAGCAAACAATTTAGCTCATTTTTTAAATGGTTAAATCCACTTATCACTTCAGGCATTAATTCGTTAATATGGCACCCTTCATACTTTCCTCCTACCTCTCTGCCACACTCTCTCTGTTCTTTTACTGCCCATTTCCTTGGTGCCATATGGCTACAGTGGGTAGGCCTATCAAAAGTGTTAATATATCCTTCAAAACTATTCTTCCCTCCTCTACCAGGGTGTGTGTGTGTGCATGAGAGAGAGTGAGGGAGACATGCAAGTGAGCATACTCGTATTGTATGTGCACTTGAGTGAGATGTGCATAAATACAGGTGTGTGTGTGTAGCAGTGATAGCTAATTCTGGATTATTGTGGCTGACATGGACTCACTGCGTTTCACTTCCTTGCAAGTTTTGGGACTAGTGGTTCTTTGGATCTTTGCTCTGCCCATCCTGGTTATCTCAGACCAATCAAAATGAGTAACAATCCAGTAACGTGTGGTGGTTGGCTGCTAATATTAAAGAGCCCAGGATGTAAAATTATTTGTCCCATTTTACCTGACTTCACCAAACATCACAAAAACAGTTGTACAGATGAAGCAGTATCAGTCTCCATCAGTGTAAAACACTCATGCATATGAATAGAAACGTCCTCTCTCTGGAGAAGGGGTTGAATGAGATCTGGCAAAGCCTGTTAGAAATGAGCACTTATCTGATGCCATGATGGCTGGTCTTGTTTTTCTGGTTTTGAATTTCACACTGCTCACCAAGTCGTGGCACTGGACTAAAAGACTGAAATATGAAACTGTAGGCTACATGTGGTGATTAAATCAAGCTCCACCTTGACCAGCTGTAACAGTAAAATGCTTCTTTTACTATTACTGGGCCGCTCACTCATCCATTCTTGCATGGTGGAAGAAAGAAAGGTCCCCCAACAACTACAAACTCTTCAGTCCCACTGCTGTTAGCAGATGACTTTTTAACAGCAGCTTTGTAGTGGACAGTACTTCAAAAATCTGGAAACAGATAAATAAAATATATACAGGCTCCTAAAATCTATATAATCTAATCAGTCTTTTAAACTGGGTCTAACTGATATTGTATTCTCTACCTGGAAAAAGAGAGGCATTTGTAAAATAGGTGACCTTTATATTAGGGGGAACTTTGCCTGATTTGCACAGTTAAGAGCTGTTCACAATATGCCTGCATCAAGTCTTTGTTTTAGATACCAGCAAATCCCTCATTATGTCTGAAAGCATATGCCCGACTTTGAAATACTGTCTGAACGTGAGCCTCTAATGGCGATTGTTATGGCTCTAAGACCATCACAAATAAGGAAACGCATGGGGAGTTACATATAAATAAGTAATTTATTTTAACAAAAATTCAAGAATAAACAATATAACCAAGTATTACTCCATTAAACAGAAGAAACTGGCAAGAAAACACTCTGCCAGGTCAGCTCAAGATAATGCAAACTAAACTATACAAAAACTCAAGTTAATGCAATCAACGCAGCATGGTGCCAGAAAAAGAAGAGGCCCCAAGTTCCCAAAGATCAAACAGACACATGTAGATGAGCTGAATATAAAACTAACAGATGAAGTCTGGGATNAGCACTCTGAAACAAAAGAACATAAACAACACCAACACCAAACCCTAGTGGAGGCCCTGGGGCCGTCACACGATTAATACGTTTGATCCTGTCCACCAGGGAGCGGGTTCTTATTTCTATGAGATCCTACTGAGCAGTTTCCCACTGGACACCTTAAAGATCAAACAGACACATGTAGATGAGCTGAATATAAAACTAACAGATGAAGTCTGGGATGAATGTTTAAGGAATATACACAACTGTTCAATCAATGTCAGACTTTGTCTTCTTTACTGAAGTTTCACCAGTCTGCAACCGCTGTAAATCTACAATTAGCAATTTAGCACATGCTTTCTGGTCATGCAGTGAATTGTATACATATTGGAAGAATATTTTTCACTGTTTCTCTGAGGCTTTTGGGAAATCGATGAGGGTGGAGGTGTTGTGTTTGTAAGATTTGGGGCCCTGTACTGAAATTCTCTCAGGGTGAAGGCTTTTGTAATAATATTTTTTCAGATGAAGCACTGTGCTGTGCGTATTTTACCTTTACTTTATACATAATTTTTACTACTACTACTTTGTTCTAATCACTCTGACTGTGGCCACTGTTACATATGGTACTTGTATACTTAAGTAAAAGGTCTGAATACTTCTTCCATGTGTGGCTTTTTGGACATACTGTGTAAGAAAAAGAAATGTACACACCGACAGTTCATTTCAAAAAAGTCCACTGTGCAGCAGAGTAATGTCATGTATTCCCCTGCAGATGGTGGTATCGCACTGCTCTTTCCAAAGGATTCTACTTCCTGGATATTGCTCATTACCCCTATCAGAAATTCACTGATAACCTAACAATGCTCATCCTCTTTCATTATCTGATGCTGAAAAGTCATCTGCAGCTAATGAATATGGCTCATTACACCACAAAACCTGTGCCATCTATCACTGAAAGTACAGTGGTGTAAAGATGAAGTGTCTGTTCATCTTCATCGACGAGCGCTGCCTTTCCTGTGTCACCTCAGTGACTCTTAAACTGTTGTGCTGCCTCCCTGTGAGAGGCTCATCTTCTCTGTGAACAGCTCACACACGGAAGTTCTGATGCCTTCAGTGCATCCAGTGCCACTCTGTCAACTTAACGCACATCCCACCGTTTCACACTCGCTCAAACTGTAATCAGCTGTAATAAATGTGGCCAGGAAGAGCTCTCTCATCTGCTGTCTTTTTTATCTTTTACTGCCAAACTGGCATCATGGAGAAATAACCAGTAATCTCAGAAGAATCAGAGCACTGTGGAGTCTCTTCATCCATTTCTAATACCACATGAAAGGCAAGCTACAGTTGTTTGTAACAGATCATGTTGAGGATGAGTTGGTGGCTCAGTGTGCAAAGACATGATGTGCTTATAGTGTCAAGATATGGAGTCTTCTTTGGCAAATACTGCTGTCATGGATAAAACTTTTAGGGATCCTGTATGGTACTATATTGGCTTTCCACTGGTTCTTTCCCCACTGAACTTAACTAGCAGAAGAACCAGTGGAGAAGCTCTAAAGAACGATACAGGGCCTGTGTTGTTCTTTAGAGGTTCTTCAGTTTAGTTAAGTTTACTGGGGGGAAAATTAAAGACACTACATTAAAATATCCTGTAACTGTGTATTTCCAGAGGATAACACATTAATGTATCGTGCACAGATATAAATAAGTTTGTAAACCACTGCTCTAATGGTTATAGCACTATATGACAAAGTCACCTTAAGGAGATGGATGCCACATAGCACTAAAACAAGCCAAACAACTGCTTCCTAGTCCTCACACCTAAACAGCAAAATACATCATGTGTCCATGCCTTTAAAAACAATCTGTATGAGCGACTGTGACTATATTTACTTTCAGGCAACAGCCTTTTCTTGTGAGAGTTACACTACTTGCTCCTTTGAATTGCTTCAGTCGCTTTCAACAGAGGACTGACAGAGATATTTTCTATGACAAAAAGGCTGAGCAACAACCTGCATGAGGAAAATGAGCCCCAGAGACCAAGCGACAATGCTCTGAGCAACACATGGGCTAATCTAGGCTTGGTAATGGGGGAATGTCATGATGGGCCCTTCAAGCAGCCCACCCACCCAGGGCCACGTGTGAGCTTGTTACAGCTGACATTTGACTTGTAGGAACCCAAAGCTGTTACTAATAACATTAATTCATTCATGTTCCGTAACTGCTTATCCTGTTGGGGGTTGCGGTGGGGCTGGAGCCTATCCCAGCTGACAGTGGGCAAGAGGTGGGGTACACCAGACTATCACAGGGCTGACACATAGAGACAGACAGACAACCATTCATGCTCACATTCACACCTACCGACAATTTAGAGTCACCAATTAACCTGCATGTCTTTGGACTGTGGGAGGAAGCTGGAGTACCTGGAGAAAACCCACCAGCCTGAGAGGCTGCCCCACCCTGGGAATAAGGAAAAACTCTGACAGTGTGTCAGTCAGCATAAACATACTGGCAGCTGAAACTGAGGCAGCTCAATGCCAAACTGCAAGAATTAACTGATTAATCGATTAGTTTTCAACTATTAAATTAATCACCAACTAATTGAATAATTATCAATCTGTTTGGGTAATTTTCTAAAGAAAAACAGTAAAAATTCTCTAAATTCAACTTAAAAAATATGAATTTTTTTATAGTGTTCTTACTCGTCTGTGACAGTGAACTGAATATCTTTGGGTTGTGAACAAAACAAGACATTTGAGGACGTCATCTTGGGCTTTGGGCCACACCGATCCACATTTTTCACTATTTTCTGACACTTTATAAACCAAATAACTAATGACAATTAATGTAAATTAACCATCATCAATTTCTTCCTGTGACATGTAAAAAAGGGTTCTCTGTGGGCTCCATCATGATAACTCACCATTAATCCTAATATGTACAATAGGCTGTAACATAACGTGTGCACTACACACTGAATTTAATCTTAAAGCAAATAAATACACACTTCTTTTGATAAAAATTCACTGTGAGGAATGTTTTTTTATCTGAACCTCATTACCTCCATAGAAGTGCAGCAGGTTGATGCAACACATGGCAAATAGTAACCATGAGAAATAAGAGCCATTTCAAATATATTCTCCACACACACACACACTCCAGCTGGGGTCATCAGGTTTGATGAGTGTTTAAGTTGAACCTCTAACACGTCTACCAGCCTACTGTAGCTACTGTAGGTTTGACGCTGCATCATAATTATGTAACCCTCAGCATGCTGGCAACAGTTAAGGTACAGTAATATCAGTGATGCCAAGTGTGGAAGCCATAAATCATCTCTGCTTCAGGATCTGAATCGCAGGAGCGTCAGGAGGAGAAAAATCACAAGGTTTATTATTATTTAGAGTCGGATGCGGACTCTGTGCAGTCAGCTGGAGATGCGGAGAATAATTTGCCACAGATTCCTCTGCATAGTGGAGGCACTATCACAGACCACGTGAGAGGAATATTCAATGACGGTCCCCGACAGACCGGTTCATCTCTGCTGGCACTCCTCTGCTGCTGACATGGACTCTTGGACACTGTGTTTCCCCAGCTTCCCACAAACGGACGCGGAGGGAGGGCGACACTCCGTCTGAATGTAACCTCTCATCTTTTGCCGTTTTCTCTTCTTTTTTCTGTTCTTTTTTGTTTCATTTTCTTCTTCTTCTTCTTCTTCTTCTTCTTCTTTTTCCTCCTCCTCCTCCACAAGTCAAACACTCACAGAGGGGGGGTGATGGCTTGGCCGTGCATCAGCAGAGTGTGCTGCCTGGCTCGCTTCTGGAACCAGTTCGACAAATCGGACCTGTCCGTCCCGCTCACCATCCAGAACTACTCGGACATCGCCGAGCAGGAGGTGCGGTCCGTCACCAAACAGGTCTCCGCGTCGGAGCGCGCGCAAGGGAATAACTACTCGACCCCGAACCCGCGTGCCGCCGGCGACTCTCCTGCGCCCAAAGATGGCACGGGCACCCGGGGATCGTTCCGGGCGCGGAAGGAGCCCAGCTACAAGCCCCGGGAGGACTACCACCCGCCCGGAGTGCCTTTCCCCAGTGTTACCCAGTACAAGCAGGATTTCAAACCCTGGCCCATTCCCAGGAAGGAGAATTTCCCGTGGATTAGTAACGGGGGCAGCAGGGCGGACAGTGTGTCGGACAGCCCGGGGAACAGTTACCACAGCCAGGCACAGCCCGGGGAGAGAGAGGAGCGGGGCAGGGGGCAGAGGTGGGGAGAGCAGCAGGTGATGGAGGGGAGCAAAACCAGCTCCTACAGGTAGGACAGCTCATCCTCTATTAGTAGCTACTTGTTTCAGCACCTGTCGCTGTCCTCTGCATCTGACTGATGGAGCAGCCAGGATGTGTGTGTGTGTGTGTGTGTGTGTGTGTGTGTGTGTGTGGGGAGAATTACTGTGAAGGAGAAAGAGCCACCAAAAAGTGTCCACTTTGCAGAGGGACTCATGCAGCATGGGAGGCCAACTGTCCACAGAGAGTGAAGGGAGACAGAAATAATCAGGACTGGGTCTAAGAAAAGAATTAGCAAGTGACAAGGTGTGAGACGGGAAGCTAAGGAGGACAAGTTAGTCAGGATGCATGAACAATTTTGCTTTTGTAAGGATCAGGTGATTTTTGGGCCTTTTTGGCAATGGTTAATAACTGGGAAAACTGACACCATTATAGATGCAGACAGGACATGTGCAGCAGCAGTTGGAACAAGCTCTCTCAACCCCCTGGAAAAAAATATTGATAGTCGAATTGGAAATGGGTGGGACTGGGTTATCATTATTTTACTGAGTAAGTAAAGACTTTAGTTTAAATCCAGTGATGTTAGATGGTGGCAGTGCAACATTTTGGATGCCAACCGCTTAGAAGAAGAAGAGGAAAAAGAAGCAGTCAGGTAATCTGGCAGTCAGTTGGTGATTTGCTGATGGCTGCTTTGATGCCTAATTAGATGTGTTTTAATAGTTCATTGACTTCCAGGGTCGACCCAGCAAGCCTGCATGGAGATAGGGGCCATCAATAATTCTCTTACACATTTCATATTCATATTAGAGAGAGCTAAAGTATGAATATTTGATATTTTTCCTGCATTTTATTTTAGGATATGTGGATGGGAAGTTTTAGAGCAGTGATTCCGAACTTTTTGGGCCCTTAACCCTTTAAAAAGAAGCAATGATTACTTACAATCCTCTGCCAAATGATTTACATGCATCGCAATGAAAGAGAGCTAAATCTAATTTGATGATGTTTCTCAACTTGCTTCCTGTCATTTTCTCCTGATCCCTTGGTTGGTCCAGACCCCTGTTAAGAGTTATATAAACAACCTAAGGTAATTATTAAAGGGGTATTCTGGTGATTTAGTTGCTTAACTTGGGGGACAACTCTGGAAAATCCAGAGGCTGCGATATCTGGGGTCTCATTTCTAAACATTGCGTACACACAAAACCAGGCCTGAAAGAGCCATACGCTACTTCCCAGGGAAAAGCTGTGATCTACAAAAACACACCTGATGGGAGAGACTTTGCCCCATGCTCACGAACATTCTGGAGACTGGAAATTGGTGACGCAGATGGTGAGGTGGAAGCCTGATTGTAGAAACCATTTTTGGCTTTTGTCTGTACGCACATTTTTAGTATGGATCCTACGCACTGTTTTATAAATGACACCCCAGGTCTTTTGGCTACTGTTCAAGCTCCACGAACACTGGATCCTACACACATCAAATAATGCAACTCGAAAGCATCTTTCATTTACCCTCACTGCCTGATTAGTGTTGGCTCTATCCCCCAGTCTCAAACCCAGTCCACGACATCAGCAGGGTTTTTTCCCAGACTTAAGCAAGCTCCATCCCAAGCTACAGAAGACATCACAAGACAACTGTTTTCACAAGCTAAGCACTCCCTGTGACAAGTAAACTGATCGTCATGTGTAACATTGGTAGAATGGCCCTTTAAACCGACTCTACTAATTTTCAACCAGCTTTGTGTCATCACAATGTGGGTAGTATGCGTAAATGAACGTTGCATTGCCTATTTCTTGCCTCTTTTTTTTTTTTTTTCAGAAACATTTTAGTGTACTGTTTAGCTGTAGTACAAGAGTTATTAAACAGGAAGTGGGTGCCATACTGTTTCCTTTACTGTGTGAACAGAGGCTGGAAAAAATGAGATCAAACAGAAAAAACAAGGCAGCGCTGATCAAATATGAACCAACATTCTGTAACTGCGTTTTCAGAATGTTTGCCGGAACATATTTTAGTTCACTGTTTAACTGCAACACGTTACCGTTGGTTAACAGCCGGCTGCCAATACATCACCCACCAGTGGGTGCGTTTATGGGTCCGATGTGGCACCAATTTCAAAGTATTTGCATCTTTCTACTGCACAGGCAGCCTAGTTTTATAAAAAAAAGACCTTCTTTCCAGTAGTGAAATACTTATTAATAAGACACAGTTAAACAAACTTTAGCCTGTACTGAGCCTCCATCAACCACCTGATGCATCTGTCTTCCTCCAGGCAAGAGTACAGGCCCTGGACGGGGGTGAAACCAGCCAAAAGTGCGAGGAAAAATCCTCCAGCTCAGTACTCCAGCCCAGGGACAGAGGCCACCCATGTCCCGCGTGAGACTAGCTACCAGGCTGCCTACAGCGGGGAGGTCCACAGGTCCTTAGGGCTGCATCAGGGGGAGCACAATATCGTATCTGCCGCCTCCAATGTACAACCTGCTGCTGTCCCCCTGCCCATTCCCACTGCCCTGCAAACTGGCAGCTCACCCATCCCCTCCAGCCTCCAGCAGAGCGTCCCACCTGAGAGGACCGAGCTCGGTACAACCAAGGGAGAGGTAAGCAAAGACAGCAGAGTTGCTCAAATGGTGTATTATCCCGATATATTAAAGCTGGTGTCAGTCCTTCAGCTGGAGGAGCCATGTAATGTACGTTACTAAAACAGCTGTAGGTTCGAAGAGCTCGTTGGAGGAGCTACAGGTTTAAATTGCAGCATGCTCCTCCTGAAAGTCATCTTCGCTTATCTCCCTGGTGGCCTGTTGCTGTTGGGGCGTTTCAGAAAAGTGATACAGCATTCTGTCCCTAAGCAGCTCAAAGTGACCCAGCTGTTTAAAACAGGCCATGTACTGTGTTAGGTAACACTCTGCTGGTGCTACACTCATTACTTTGACCTGAATAGAGCCGGCTTGATGAGAACAAAAAACTAAATCAGTAATTCTTCCAACTGTGGTTCATTTTCATCAGATAACAAAACAAATCTGTAGAGAAATATGTTGATGTCTGTCTTTAAATAAATCCTTCTTGGTGATTTTATTTTATCATTTAGAGGGAAAATATAAACATATTTCATGAAATGTACAAATCCTAATCTGTAATTTATATCTGGAGTCTAAAGTTTGAAGGGTTTAAGTTTTTTTTCCTGGCTCAGGAACAATTATATGATACAATACAATAACTAGAATTAGCACATGAATTATAGAGTTATGGCCAAAAACATGTTTTGTGAGGTCACTAGGACCTTGACCTTTGACCACCAAATTCAAATGAGTTCATTGTTGAGTCCAAGTTGACATTTGTGCCAATTTTGACGATATCCCTCAAGGTGTTCTTGAGATATCACATTCATGAGAATGTGACGGGCAGGGTCACAGTAACCTTGACCTATGACCATTGACCACCAAATCTGAATTAGTTCATTAACTCAAAGGGGACTTTAGTGCCAAGTTTGAAGAAATAGATATCACGTTCACGAGAATGAGACAGATGAGGTTACAGTGACCTTGACCTTTGACCTATGACCACCAAAATCTAACCAGTTCATCGTTAAGTCCAAGTGGACGTTTGTGCCAAACTTGAAGAAATCCCTTAAGGTGATCTTGAGATGTCGCATTCATGAGAATGCAACAGACAGGATCACAGTGACCTTGACCTTTGACCACTGACTACCTAATTTTAATCAGGTCATCCTCGACTCAAAGTGGACATTTGTGCCAAATTTGAAGAAATTCCCTCGAGGAGTTCTTGACATATTGCATTCACGAGAATGAGACAGACAAGGCCACAGTGGCCTTGACCTTTGACCACCAAAATCAATTGGGTTCATTGTTGAGTCCAAGTGGACATTTTTTCCAAACTTGAAGAAATCCCTCGAGGTGTTCTTGTGATATTGTGTTCACAAGAATGACACAGCCAAAGTCACAGTGACCTTGACCTTTGACCATCAAAATCAAATGAGTTCATTGCCCAAGTGGACGTTTGTGCCAAATTTGAGGAAATTCCTTAAGAGATGCCGTAATCAGAGCTTCTCTGTGGTTTGTTGTGGTGACAGTCCGGCTGTGCATGCATGTTAGTGCATGTAAATCCTTGTGTGTGTGTCCCACTGGCTAGCGAATCGCAGCCACTCTGCATTGCGCTCATACGGTGGTTACAGCTGAACGCAGAAGCATAGCGCCCATGGTCAGGTTTCCTGCAATTAACACCATTAGCTTTGTTAGCACTGTTGCTGTTCACGCTGTTAGCACCATTAGCTGCTAGGTGAGAGCCATATGCAGACAACCTCTGAATCATAGATAGCTCCAAATAAAGTACAGAGGTAGTTTAATATAATCAGGGGCAAAATGGCAGTTGAAGAATAACCGAAATGTTCACACAGTTTTACATTTTGACCCAGATTTGCGCTCTCAGACATGAGACAGAAAGACGGGCGCACAAAGAACCAGATGTCTGATTGAAGCATAACTAACAACAACAAGGCGAGAGGATTTGCTCAGGAAGCCAGGAACTCATCAGTTCTGTCAGGTTGTTCCAGATTATCGGATAAACTGAACGGGGTGAGGGGCACATCCCCCTTTCCTCTGTCTGTGCCCCTCCCTGGGTGCTGCGGCTCAGGTCAGCTGTTTTGCATGACAGTAAGCAAGATAGTTTTTGGGAATCTCCAGAGGTTTAGTGCCATCCCTCTTCCCCGCCCACACCCCTCTGTGCCATCTGCCAGTGGAGAGCTGGGACTGGTCTGGGCTGGGCCGGGTCAGGCTGCTCTGTCTGTTTGCACACTGTGTAGCAATAAATCTCACACTGAAAGATATCTGGGAAGGTTAAAAATGGTTGGGTTTTTTAGTGGGAAAAGCTGTTTGCAGAGCTTTAGCTATCACTGAGGACACTGAGGTCCTCTGTATTTGTTTTAGGAATCTGGGGGAAGTTTTAAGTCTACTTTAGTGAATATTTTATTGCCAGTAGTTTGTTGACTTACTATATTCAAACTTTTACGCTAATAAATAATAAAGGATTCATTATTTCCCACCAGAATATTATTGTAGCAATGTGCAGAATTGATAGCCAATGAAAAATATGAGCAAATCCCTGACATCTCTGGATAAATAAACACATTTAAATATGAGAGTATGTTTAGTAGGGCTGCCCACGAATAAGAATTTTCCTAGTCGGACAACAGTCATCATTTAGGGCCATTAGTCGACTAGTCGCCTGCATGTTTATGATATTAATTTAATTATTAAATTGTATATTTTGGGCGGGGCAACACAATGGTTTGAGTTGAAGGTGTGAGAAAGAATAGTATCAGTAACATTGTTAACACTGTGCTACATTACAGAGAAATACAAAACCGTACTAATGAACCTTCATTAATATAGGCCTATATTTTATCTACAAGTGCACGTCACACACTGAGCGAGCCGCCTGTTAATGACGCTGTGGGCTAATGGGCATGTAGCTACTTCCATGTTTCAGATGATACGTCATGTTTGTAGTCGACCAATGAAGATGAGTTTACATATCACCTTGGGTTCGTCCTTCACCTTCTCAAAATGATCCCACACTTTGGATTTCCTGCCCGACATGTTATTAACTAGCCTGTGGAATAACCGCAGGTACCAGCCCTGGAAATTAGGGGCCGTACACATGCCGCGTCTTTACCCGCCTGGAAAACACGTGGTTGGGTGCAGGGTGCTACTCTTGTGCCTTTTTTGTGTCAGCTTTCCGGAGTGCAGCGTCTGAGGTTGCTAAGTAACCTTAACAAGCACAGTATAGCCTGAGTGCAGAGCTGATCTTCTTCCAGACGCTGTTTATTAGTGTGTAGGCCTATCATCTGTGGGACAGATGTAAAGCTCTGGGTAGCCCTGCACTAACATGATCAACTTTACCGTATTTATCAGACTGAATATTTACAGAAGAAGGGAACGATATCTGTTGGCTGTGATTGGTTTGTAACTTGACTCCTGTCTGACTAAGATTTGGTCAACTATTAGGGGCTGTCCTAATGTTTACATCCCTTAATGGTCAAACACTTTATTTTCCTCATAACTGTCCATGCTGGAACACCTATATTTACCCTCTGTCTCAGATGCTCCATTTTAGCATCTGTCTCTTTAACCCCCCCCCTCGTGAAAAAGCCCAGTCTGCTCTGATTTGTTCAGCGTTTGGTGTCTTTGCGCCATCATTGCAGCCGGTGGAATAACTGTAATGGAGAATAGTGGCACTTTCTACCATGAAAAAACACCCATAATAGCTTTTAAATACACCTGGACATGTTCCAGCTGGAAAATGATCCAAAATCAGTTGGCATTTACAAAATTAGCAACCAAGATTACAGGCTTTCCTGACATTAGCATGTAGCTACATGTAGCATCTGACGTTAGCTTGTAGCCCAAGTAGAAAAAAGGGTGGAAATCTGAGATTTTTGCTCACAGGGATCACTTCTACATACATATACCTCATTATTAGAAACTTTGCCACTTTTTAATATGAACATCCAACATTGTAACATTGTATATGACACAAAAAGGAGACAGATGATAGCTCCACTTTTTCTGAAAAATGCAGTGTGTCAAGGTCAGCTCGTGAGAAGCTGACATTTTGGAGATGCACAGGACAGAGACATTTGTGTTGGGGAGTAAAACTTGCAGATGATATAACTGAATAAGTGAGATAAAATGAATAAATGAAATGAAAACATTTAAATAATTAAAAAAATGGAATAAATGTTGTTTCAAGTTTTTCTCGGAGAAGGGAGACTTATGACCTCAGTGCTTATAAAGTCTTAGCTACAGCCCTGTGTGTGCACCCTCAGGCCTAAATTTCAGAGGTTTAGGAAAAAGTGATTAATGCATGAGAAAAAATAACTAGTTATTTGCATACTTTTTGGAATAATGACTTCTCTATCAAGCATTAATGTCCCTCACTATCCTGCGTGGTGGTGATGGAGGTCGAACTGAGAGATGTCAATGGCGGGACACGGACTCTATTAATAAACGGTGGCCCAGTTGGAGTAAGAGTTCACGGCACATTAAGAAGGGATGTGCTGCTGGCAGTATGTTTGGCTGTGGGACTGAATACTGCAGTCGATGTTACACACACACACCGCCACTAGCACACACACATACATGTGCAGTTTTCATGCAGTTTCATCAGCTATACCACAATCTGCCAGTGCGACACAAACCAGCCTGGCAGCAAATCAAGCTGATCTTAGATAATCCACCCCAGTCACCGACGGCCCACTCGCTGCCGACTCATTATTGACTCACCAGCCCCCTGCAGAGGTGTCTGACCAAGCATTACACATCCCACTCCAGTATGCATTACAGTGGGTCATGGCACTCCGCTGGTATTTGTCTTCGAGGGCATTCGGATTCTGTACAATACATGACTGCACCAAACTGTGTTATCACCAGCAGGCCAAGCTTCCTCATTTAGCGAGGGGCAGCACAGAGCGACTGTATTCTATTCATTAAAAGATTTAATGGTTAAGTCCCAAATAAGCTGCTGAAATCAGAATAAATCTGCTCTTGATGATAAAGGAGTTGGGCAGCCATGAAATTCTCATTATTGCTCAAATCAATCTGTCAAATTGTGTGCTCCCCCACCTATAACACATCAAATCCATCTCAACAGATAAAAGCCGTCTCTAATTTTATGACATGCGGCAGACAATTGACCGATTAGGACACGCTGATGCTGTTCATCATGAGGGAGATGTGTTTTCTTGAACTCGCTGAACTCACAAACCTAATTTAAAACATCCCAGTGAGAGTTTGCTGCGAGCAGTCAGACGAGAGAATGAGACTCTGTTAAACCTGAAACCCGGCTTGTCCGACTTGTCCCGTTTAAACGAGTGCAGCTCTGAATCCTCAGCACATTAGTGTGCGTGTTAGGAACCAGGCCTGGCAACTGCAACACAAGGCAAACAGATTTGCAAGGATGGGCTGTATAATCCGATGTGTGTGTGTGTGTGTGTGTGTGTGTGTGTGTGTGTGTGTGTGTGTCAGGGATGAGCAAGACAAAACCGCTGAATGGGGAACACATTCAGCATGCAGAGCGGAAACTTCAGCAGGAAACTCTTGCTATGACAAATTCTCGGTTGTTGTATTATAGTCAGCTTAGAAGCAGCAGCTCCCCCGAGATTTAAGATTGTACTCTCAGAGCTCACAGGCAACTGAGCTTAACTTCTGGATACAATGTGTAACGGCGCTGTGTTTTCGTATGGCAGTAACATAGATGCACAGTAGAGGGATGGATATTCTGCTCACAATGGCTTTAAACTGCATAAAGAGGATAGAAAGCCTGAAGGGACAATGCAGCCTAAAATTTACATTCCCATTACCTCCGTTTCTTTCTCTCAATTTAGCCAGGGCTGGAGCCAGAAGGGTGGCACAGGCCCCCCATGGAATCTGAATGACCTCCACCCCTCTTTGAAAACAAAAAACTAAAAAGAGATGCAACTCATCGACAAATTGAGCATAGCGTTAGGTCAGGCAGGACACGATGTCAAGCTCAGCTCACATCCCAGCTACATCGGCTGATCTCAAACAGCCAAATCAACTGATGGAGCAGCTGATTGATGGAAGGGAGTCAGCTGATAGATCACATGATTCTTTTCTATGCAACCAATTGGCGAATCTTATTCAGGGCGTCCTATTTAATCTGCTCTGGCCTGCCTACTGTTGCTGCTTCCTCTGCAAGCCGCTTTGCAACCTGCCTCCATCCCAGCTCCTCCTTTTCATGTTGCGTTTGACTTATCCATGTCATTTCTGTTTGTCATTGATGCTGCTCTGTTCTGTTCCCGGGCGGTTTTTGCTGCTGCTCTCCCTGGCTTTCCATGGAGGCGCATGGAAGGGCAGGAAGTTTTGCCCTCTCTGCTTCAGACATTCCTTGTTTGCATGTGGAAGGGCAGAGAGGTGTGCTCTCTGCCTTAGGCTTTCTGCGTAGACCTAGGAAAGGCAGAGAGGCCCCAGAACAGAGCCATACCGCCAAATATAATAATGCAAATGGAAATAAAGTTCTTTTTGACTTAAGTGCTCCTGACTGAACTATTAACTATTAAAATGTCTTTACACATTTTTACTAATCTTACAAAGGTGCCGCCCTTCTTTAAAGATCCCCTCCACTCAAACATGTGTTTTTCTTATGTTTATGTCCCCTAAAATGTCTGGCCTCGACTATACTTATTGTATCTGTGCACAGTTTGTCACTAGGGAGGGTTCCATGTCATTGGTCCGACAGCCCATTGGTCCGACATCCCATTAGTCCAACGTCCGTTGTTCCGATATGTGATTATACTAGGCTATACTATATTTGTGTATCATAGAGGATCAGCAAACGCAACAAAAGTAGGCTACTGGTCGAAATACAAGTGTCATAGAGAGAACAGAGTGAAACACCATAACCTCCTGTTATTAACTCTGGGATCCGGGTTGTGTGGGGAGCTTTCCGCAGTGCTGAACGGCTCCCGGCGGGCGTATTTCTGCCTTGATGGTGCGCCGCGCCTCTGGGTCAGCTTGAGGCGAAGCAGGCTCACGGCTTATGTGTTTGCCACTTTCTTTTTCATTTTAACCCACACCATGATCTTTTCCTAACCCTAACCAAGTGGTTTTTGTGCCTAAACCTAACCAGACCTTAACCACAGGGCATCATGATGATTTCGGAACAACGGGACTTCGGAACAATGGGTTTAATATGGTCGGAACAATGGGTTTAATATGGTTGGAACGATGGGATGTCGGACCAATGGGCTGTCGGAATAATGGGCTGTCGGACCAATGGGAAGACCCCCTAGGGGGTCGTTGTCACATTCCTCTATTGATGGTGGTGATGTCTGTGCAGTTCCCTAAAATCTGAGATTCAAAACCTAGGCTGGGCAAGCTAGATTAGGTATGTCACTAATGCCAAAGCTAATCACTGTCCACAGTGAGAAACACTACTTGATGGGGGAACAAACTTCAGCACAACACCGACAAAGAAACCTGAAACCTCCAGCGCATAGCAAAGTTTGCATTACCATAGTCAAAGTTTTGACAGCAAAGGTGGTAGAGTTCGCAGTTTTTGGATGTAAACTAGACCAATGTGAACACACTGTAACATCGATATTACTGTAGGTTTCACATAACACTGTGTCAGTCACCAACAGTTACAAGCTAACAAGCTAACCTATGGGATAGTCGCTGATTTTGGCACACAACAAGCTCCTCCATCTGAGTCTGGGTCTGACTGAGGCTCAAACATGGCTGAATCTCTCTGATGTTTCCTCTGATGCCAACACTAGCCTTCTTGATGCACACTGCTCTTCCTCTCAGCAACCTAGCGTGGTCTACCATCGCCACACTTCGCTGTTAAGTTAGTTCATTTGAGAACTGCTTTTTTTTTTTTACTTTTTATTTGGGGATCCCATGCTACACAAAGTATGAATCATAGCAGAGTATTTTTACTTTCTTTACAACATGGCTGGAGGGGAACTTTAAATCAGTGTGCCATCTGCACCCCCAGTTTCTAAACCTGCCACTGTTCCCGCTTTCATTCCTTCCTCCATTGTTTTTCTCTAACTTCTCTTTCCTCCCCCTTTTTTTCTACACCCCTAAAGCTAGGCTTCTCTCTTTGTTATTTTTTTCTCCCCTTGTTTTTCACTTGGACCTCTTCCCTTTTCCCACGCTGCCCGGGACTACAGACGAAGAGCACTGTGCCAAGTTGGCAGGACTCTGGCAGGGAGGAGAGGATTGTATTGAGAGCAGGGGGAAAGGCAAGAGAAGGTTGAGGGAAAAGAGACAAAGCTAGGGAGGAGGATGAGGAGAGAGGAAGGAGATGCAGCATGCGATAGGTGATAGAGAGTGAGAGAGGGAGAGAGAAGTGGGGGAGGGGCTAGTGAGCACCATTTGATGGATTATTTGTTAAAGTGCAATGTTGCACCGGGTTGCAGTCTTCTTTGGCACCAATCTAATTTAGGAGAGAGGCAGACCTGGCTGCTACACTGAGCAGAAAAGCCGGAGTCTGTGTGTGTATGTGTGTGTATGGGAGAAGGGAGGAGGTGAACACACACACACACACACACACACACACACACACACACACACACCAATATGACTTGCTGAACAACATGAACTGCCTTCCCTGCCACCCACAGCGCTGTACAGTCACATTCAAAGTGCTGTTGGAACAGCAAGCCGTCAATCTCTCCAAAGACCTGGTGCTCAGGTTGTCTGATGAAAGCTGCCCGACTCCACAGCTATGTCACTAAATTGAAATAGCCTGGCCCATTTTTATCAACAGATCCAATAATTGCTAGAAAGAATAGAACATGGGCGACTTTCTTTTTTATTCGCCACAGCCAAGATAAACTGTGGTCAGGCTCTGAGAACAGCTGCCATCAGCAGAACACAGCAGCACTAAGCAGGAAATAGCAACACAGTCTAGGACGCTAGCAGTCTGACAGCAGACCTGATGCTTCCTGACGGCACAGCCCAGCCAGTCTCCTCTCATTTCATGGGTCCAGTGTGAGCACCACAGCTGCTGCCCTCTCTGGTTTCATCTCTCTGATCACCTTAAAAGCTGCTGTTACACCTGCCTGTCTCTCTCTGTCTCTCCCATGTCTCAGGAACATCTGGTGAGGACCAAGCTCCCTCCGAACCCTTCTGCTGTCTTTCAAAGCGGATCCAGGGTCTTCAACATCTGACAGCTGCTCCGATTTCCAACCATTCCACTTTGATCGGTTTCAGTTTTAAGGAATCAACAGGGGAATGATTTGAGTCCATTCCACAACACAAGAATCTATGCAAGGGAATGTGTACTGTTGTGAAGCCTGTGGAGCTGCAGCGTCAGTGTCCTGAGCGGAGATGGATAGATAGACGCCCCCTCCTTTTACACTCCTTCCTGCCCCCGTTGCTATGGAAATGAATATGCATGTAACTACATAGTTTTAAAACAAGCTTTTTTTTGTTTATGCAATTATAGATGCACAAGAAACTGGCTGCTGTGTGTGTGTGTGTGAGTTTGTGTGTGTGTGTGTGTGTGTGTGTGGACCTGCTGATTTGCCCTTTTATTGTACATAATGTTGAGTCTGCTCCAATACTGAATGACATGGTTGGTCGTTATGTGAGTATGCTTAGAGTACTTTGTTGCCCTTTGGTGTTTTGCTAGAAATCTGCTAGAATATAAGTTATTTATTTCCTCATTATTCAATGAGTTTACTATTTTGAAAAAGTATTGTTCGGTCTATTATTTTGTAAATCTATTGTTAAGGAAAAAGAACAAACGTATAATGTAAGTGAAAATACAATAAAAGTATATTAGGTTCTTAGCACTTTCTATGAGATGTCACGTGGCTGCATTTTTTTGGTCCATATTGACATGATAGCATCACACACATCTGGTGACTGTGGAGGCCATTGGAGTACAGTGAACTCATTGTCATGTTCAAGAAACCAGTTTGAGATGATGTGAGCTTTGTGACATGGTGCGTTATCCTGCTGGAAGTAGCCATCAGAAGATGGGTACACTGTGGTCATAAAGGGATGGACACGGTCAGCAACAATACTCAGGTAGGCTGTGGTGTTTAAACCATGCTAGGTTGGTACTAAGAAAATATCCCCCACACCATTAC
>NC_065526.1:11237363-11254969 GCF_006386435.1 Epinephelus moara | reverse complement strand
GGCTCACTGGATATTTTCTCTTTGTCGGACCATCCTCTGTAAACCCTAGAGATGGTTGTGTGTGAAAATCCCAGTAGATCAGCAGTTTCTGAAATACTCAGACCAGCCCGTCTGGCACCAACAACCATGCCACGTTCAAAGTCACTTAAATCACATTTCTTCCCCATTCTGATGCTCAGTTTAAACTTCAGCAGGTCGTCTTCACCATGTCTACATGCCTACATGCATTGAGTTGCTGCCACGTGATTGGCTGATTAGCTATTTGCATTAACAGGCAGTTGAACAAGATGTACCTAATGAAGTGGCCGGTGAGTGAAAGTGCAACTTTGATGTCTGGAAACATTGAGCAGCATAGGTCTCCTTCTCCCTCATTTGACTTAAATTATTCGTGTGTTGTCACCAGCTCAGACACCACAGTACCTCTGCTCTCTGTGTAGGCGTACACCTGAATGTTGTTCGTGGAACTGTTGCTGCTGACCCTAGTGCTGGAGACAGAGAAGTTGTGGAGACACAGGGAGAACAGAACTGGGAGCAGGGTTTGTTCTAAGTTTTCTTGGCCAATTTTTGTTTTCCACTCTGCATGTGGGATTTCACTGCCTTCCCACCGTGCTGAGTTTGAAAAACCTTCTGCATAAAATACACCGAGCCTCCAATACACTGTCTTGTACCAGCTGTCTTGCTCAAGAAATAATTTTGCTGTACTCTGGATAATCCACAACCCTTCCTGTCGGCTGTTTTTATAAGGAATATTTATTTAAAAAAAAAAAAATAATGAAAATGGTCTTTCCAGAAACATCAGTCTCCACCACAATTGACCTTTCACTAAGCCCCGCCCCTTTGTGATGGTCTGACAAGCTGTCAGAGTAAGCATGGAGCCCGCACTGTAACTGCACTCCCTGAAGAAATACTATCATGTTTTTTGGAACAATGAAAGAGTGATTCCAGAGAGCAGCAGACAGAGGGGTCTACAGTCTGTGTTTGAAGGATATATCCAGGATGTCAAACTGACTCAGCAGCAACAACAGGTTAAAAAGACAAAGATAGTTAGAAGCTAAAGCCGAACTATAGGCTACAGATCACAGTGTAAAAGTGAACCACCACATCATTGCTGATTGCCACACAAGACAATGAATATAAAGGGAAACTTCATTGATACTGAACCAGCTGTGTGGCATCGCAGTGTGTGCAGATGAACAGTGTTTGGCTTTGCCTCGTGCTGCTGCCAGCACCTGGACAGGCAGGGATCTCGGGGGAAGTCAAACAACGTTCATCTGCACACACTGTGATGACACACAGCTGGTTGAATATCAGCAAAGTTTCCCTGCTTCCCTTCACTGGTTCCTGTACAGCAGGGTCGGTCTTTGTTTCACTGTTATTGTCATTAAAAAGCAAAAGCTGCATGTGTATACATTCAGTAGGCTATATCTTCAGTAGCTAGCTAGCTAACCCTACACTTTTACAGGGTCTGATTTTGGTTTTGGAACAGGGAAGAAACGTATATCCTTTTCCAACCTCTCCAGGTAACGAGTATCATTAATACACGTGCCCCAGGCACAACATTTAGCTCCAAATCCACAAAACCAGCCTGAAAATGAAGGAAATCTGAAACGACTGCATTAGAGTCAACAGATAAAATCAAAACTATGTGCATGGCTAGATAAAAATTGAGTGAGAAAACTTCATGTAATTTGGGCAAACTGGCCCTTTGACTCTCAAGTTTAATAGGTGCCTACATCTGTGGCTTAGATGGTAGAGTGGGTTGTCCACTAATCAGATCGGGGGTTTGATCCCTGGCTCCTCCAGTCCGCATGTCGAAGTATCCTTGAGCAAAATACTGAACTGAATTGCTCCTGATGGCTGTTCCATCAGTGTGTGTGTGTGTGTGTGTTAAAAACTCAGCAGCAGGTGGCACCTTGTGTGGTAGCCTCAGCCACCAGTGTGTAAACGATTTGTGACTTGTAGTGTAAAAAGCCCTTTGAGTGGTCGGAAGTCTCGAAAAGCGCTATACAAGCACAGGTCCATTTGCCATTTGCAATCACCATCCCTTGATAGTCAAAAAATACTCCAGTTCACCGCCCACAGTCCATCGTGATTATGTTGGTTTTAAAAAAAAACAATCAAACAAATCAAGTTTTACTTTGTTTATTACAAGAATATTGATTATATTTTTGGTTTGCACTGAAACATGAAAATACAATGTTTGGGTAACCTTCTACTCTAATTTGGTTGAACAGGCATCACAACCACTCGCTCCAAACACCTCCACTCATCCACTCATCCACACATTCACATAATGCAAAGCTCCACATGAAACAGAATTACCAACATCGGCTGACAAAACACACACGAGCACTCACTTGCCATTAACTTCTGTGATGACTACATCCACTATTCACACATATTCATACACGCACACTCACTACTGTTAGGGCGTTACTGTTCGCAGCCATTATTAGATAAAAAAATAAAACAGGGTTTGAAAACACCGTCTATTTCAAATTGGTCATATACACTGTGTACATCACATGATTGGTTGTTAACCAGAACACTTAAAAGCACTTTCAGCTGGCTATCAAACCTGTTCCATGAAGGAGAGCAGATAAATATTGAGAGTGATGTCTTGAGTTTGTGACGATCAGTTCATTAGACTATTAGCTGTGTCTTGTTCAGAGTCTGACATGGGATTTTTTTATAACCCTTCATAATCTGTCTGCAACTTAAAAATAAGGAACATGAATCAGTCAGCTCCTCGGAGGAGACTTACAAAACAGCATTATTGTAAGAGCCATAATTACCCCTGCCAGGTATCACTGAAAATACATCAAAGGATGTTCGCAGTGACGACTCATTGGTTGCCATGGCAATGACACTTTTGGAGGAACCTCTCGGTTTGCTTTGCCCAAAGTACCAACCAGACATTAATATCAGCGTGACTGATAGAGAACCCTAATACTCAGATGTTCATTAGTGTTTTCCGATTTGCTGTGAAATCTGTGCTTCACCTCTGCAGGTGAACTGAATGTGTGACAGCAGGGTGACGGATGAAGGAGGGGGACAGCTGTCTGATGTCGTTTTTCAGCCTTGTAAGTCATTCCCCTGATGACTTGCTGGCTGTCTAGCAGGAAACACTTCATCATTACAATAATCTTGTTATGAGGTAAGCGAGAGCACGACGGCCTCTTAAAATGAAATAACACGAGTCCCACAATGCTGCTTCTCGATACATTAGGACCAAAGTGTTACAGTATACCCAGATTATTAGAAACATTTGTTATTCCGCTGCTGTGCGGCTGCTGTGAGAAGCAAGCTGAGCCCTTCTATGATAAAGTTAATGAATACAGTACATTAGTTATTACTGTGCAACCTGAGGCAACAGGACAACATCCAGGTGTGAATATTCAGTCAGTTCACAGAGACTCTGTTGTAACCATGGATAAATAAAGAGAACTGGATACAGCCTTGGAGACGGGGCCGTGTTCATTCCTGTGAAAGTTGCTCAGTGGTGCATAAAGCTACAAATGTTTCCTTCCAAGTGTAAAATTACCCAGATCTTCTGTATTACACCGCCCATAAAGCAAGCGCACTAGAGACTTCTGTGGGCCAGGCAGCTAACTTCCAGTTTAGCACTCCACTAATCTAATCATGCACTCTTCTAGACTTTCGAAATGTTCTCGGGTGAATGGATCAAATTCTGAAAGCAGGGATTGTGCACTCAATAAAACGTACCCACTGATTTACAGATGTCTCTCTCACAATGTAAGTCTACAGTAAAATTCTTTTTGGGCTCCATGACAGACCCACAAGGTGTAATTCCACAGTTTGGCCACTATATCAAATTGGCGTCAAAGTCCAGCGCTGTTCCTGGCAGCTTGGTCAAAACCAGGAGATCAAACAGTCCTCACATCTCACTAAGTGTCGATTACTGGCCAGTGTTCATCTTGCTATGCCTCAGTTGTCCTTAGAAAGGTAACCCATGTGTGCGTTGGTGAGGAAGTCACAGGTGGGGACGCTACTGACCGCCTGGTGGATGTTCATGGCTGTGATCTCTCTTGGAGCTCTGCAAAACCCAACGTTATGAAGTCATGATTTTGAGCATGGCTAATAATAATTCAACACTCAAAACTGTTTGTCATTAACTGATTCAGGTTTGAGTCAATTCATTCTGAGGTCTCTTTCCGTTCAGTGCCTCGCTGTCTTACATCAGAAAACGAAACACTCTGGTTAAACATTGATGAATTCCACAGTCTTTGTCTGCAAAGCATTAAATGGCACAAAGATAAAACAATAATGTGCAACCTCTTGGTTTCTGCAGGTGAGGTAAGATGATCATAAAAATATCAGACGTTACCATTAATATAGTATTTGCAGATTTATTACAGAGCACAAACTCTACTGTGGTGGTCTACTTGGAAAATGTTTGTCAATCAATTTAACATTGATCAGCCCTGTTCTACTGTTTCTAGTTACAGAAAACATAAATGAATTGGAAATTAAAGTTATCGTTATCTCTTCACATTATCTTAGGGCCCTGACACACCAAACTGATGGTCAGCTGTTGGTCAATGTTAGGCTGTTAGTGAGCGTCTGTCGCCCTAGTTTTTGCAGTGTGTCCCGCACCACTGGCACTAGTCGGCCCTTGTTGGCTGTCATATTGGCTGATTCAGCACGTTAAATTGGCAGTGACAAAAAACAATCTGGTTGGCAGTTCAGCTCAGCACAGGAGAAGAGGAACTAAAGTGAGGAAAGTAAACAAATGACTCAAGAAAGTCAAGAGGGAGTGAGATAAAAAAAAAAAAATGTTACATGGGGTAAGATTATTTTTCATTTGTGTTATCATTGTATTTCATTGTGTTATCGTTTGCTTGCACATGGGAAATATCGTGTGTTCTTTCAATATCAGGTTGCGTTGTAAATGTGCTAACTAGCGTCTGGAATTTGTCCTGTCTGTCTTTTGGTTTGTCTTTTTGAATGACAAATACAGACTACCGCCACCTGCTGCTATGAAGACTTATTTCCTCTCAAACAGGCGCAGAACGTACATGCTAGTTGGCTGCTGGCTGTAGTCTTTGCGGTGAGTTCAAGTGTTTCTTTTCGGCCAAAACAAAATCTACATGAGGCAACGCAACACTTGGCCTCATCACCACAAGGTCTTTGATGTCAGTTTGGTGTGTCTGAGCCTCAACATGCACATTATTCAATTTAAGTTGCTGTAAATTCTACATTTTAATAATGTTCTGAAACTGAAATTATTATTAAAATTATTCACTCAATGCGATTTCTAGATTTTTCTCATTGTGGACAAGTCAGGAATAATCTGAGTAGCAAACTGGACATTTGTACGAGCCCTACATAAAATGAATGAAGTGGAAAATGGAGCATTAAGCAGGTTGCATGTTAGAGAGAGAGAGAGAGAAAAAAAACAGGCTGACCTGTTCTGAGGGGATTTGGCGTAGGCCCCAGCCAGAGCTTCTCTCAGGATGTCACTGGCAAACTGTTCAGTAGCCTGCAGTGTGCACACACACACAGACACACACAAACACACACATCATTAGTCACAAAGAAACCCACTCTCTCGTACAGTACAAGGTGAAACACGTGATACTGTGCAGGGCTACATCTTAAACACACTGTATATTCATCATTCTAGTCAAGGGTATGTTGAGGTAATGATGAGCTACTGTAAATGGACAACTTTTTTTCTGTCCTGGCCTGTATAGTGACCGACCTTCAGAATCATGGCTTCCACTACTGGAGCGAACACATTCTTCTCCACCTCGACTGGCTGGAAGGTTACTCCGATCTGGGAGAGAATGAGGAGTCATCATATAAAAATAGAGAAAGTGGTGCAGCATCTTCTGGTTAAAAATTCAGTTACTACAGGCAACACAATAGCAGGATGTTATTGGTTAAATTCATCATGTGTTTTCCTGACCTGCTGCGCAGTTTCACCAACAAACTGCGCCGACATGCAGGGACCCAGGAAGAACTTGGGCTCTGCGTCAGCCTCCTGCTCCTCTTCTTTGACCTTTAGTTTCTGGCAGGGAGGCGTCACAGTGATGATGTCCACTATTTGGTCGTCTGCCTCCTCTGGTTCAGTCTTCAGCAGAGCTTGCATCTGCTCCAGCCGCTGCACCAGCTCCTCGCAGCTACACAGGGTCGTTGGGCACTCTGCGGACCGATTCACATGCACATTTAACACACCAGTTCACAAGCAGCAGCATCCCGGCCGAGCTGTAACAGCAACTGCATCAGCATTTCACTCAGCAGCTTGTTGTGCAGCTGTGTGCTTAAAGGAAAAAATGCTGAGGGCTTCTGTTAAATATTGGCTCATTTTACCACTTCAACAATGTAACAATTAAAAATAAAGATATTTGTGCGAGGAGGAGGGCCGAGGAGAACACAAACAGATTATCATATTGTCTGGCTCAGGCAAGTGTGTGACTCACGGAGCTAAGCAGCCTCGTCTCTCACCCTTTAGAGACAAAAGACGGAATTAATGAGAACTATCTGTGAATAAAACAACACGGCTGAACAAAAGCACTGAGGCTGCACACTGGCCACCCTCACGCTACTGGACTGCAAACACATTACTGGACCAAGTGGTAGCTGCAGAAGCACTACACCCACACACGCAACGCTGAAGGGAGAATATTGATCCACTTTGAGCTGCTGACAAAAGAGTCGACTGTGAAATCGCAAAAAAAAAAAAAAGGCAAAGTAAATAATCCCTGTGAGAAAGCCGCTCTGCACCAAACACACACAAACTCACCGGGCTCGTTGTCGATCTGCGTGAGGATGTCCTCGATGGACTCGTCGTCATTCTTGCGTTGAGGCTCGAGGTCAGGCGGCGTGTAGCCCCTCTGCCGACACCACTGCACCACCTCTCTGGTTTTTGGGGGGGTGAGGGCCTGCAGGCGGGGCGAGCGGTCCAACACATCCTGGACAACCCGCTTTACTGCCACCGCTCGCTGAAGCTACACAGAGACAATATCTGTTATGTGAAACTGTACATGAGGCCTCAAAGCCCTAAAATCCACAGCTTCACACTGATTAGAGCTACACAGATTAGTTGATTGATCAATTAGTCGACTGAAAAAAAGAATCGCAGCTATTTAAGTAACGTTTAGATTAGGGATGGGCAGCACAAGCAAAAACACTATTCGAAAATCGTGGCAACTATTCGACAATTTTTCGAATAATCGCCCTCCCCGCCCCCGGAGCCACGCACACAGAGATCCATTCATCATTAAATGCCCGAACATACTCGGGCGGAACGTACACGGAACGGACTCCACGGAGGTCCGCGCGGACTCAAAGCGGACGTCCACAAGCCCTGTGCGCGCAAAGCTCCGTGCACCAGTGACTGCTCGGCATGTATTTTTTACATCACGGGGATTTTTCATGGACACTTTTACAGGAAACTACAACGTGGAAGTGCGCTCGACTATGAAAGCCCGAATGACTGCGGACATTCCTCGCGGAGTAGTAGTCTCTGCATGTTTCTCCTGTTTGTAGAAGAGCATCAAACTAGCTGGTAGCCCATCTCACACTGCTGTAACAATCCTATACTGCCCTCGTGCGGTTAGGAGCTGAATTGCATGTCAAATAAAGGGGGGAAATAAGACGGCGAATGGTAATAGATGCATTAAAAAATCAATTTTTCAAAAATAAAACGACTATTCGAAATTCGGAAATCGTGACCCATCCCTAGTTTAGATTTTACTAGGTGCGCTGTTGGAATATACATAACATTCGGTTGTTATTTGCTCCACAGATGGAGGGCACGGACTGTCCAGCAGAGCCGCAGGTGCAATGAAAGTGAAACTTAACCTTCAGCGATGGGTCTAAAATTTGCTTTCACTCACAAACAGCTGCCCCTCTCACTCTATTTGGATCGACTGATCAATTATCCACCCCATGACTCAATCAAAACTCCGGAACTGTTCCGTATCGTCCCCATTTTGGTCCCCCCTCTGTTGGGGTACCTAGCACACAGGTACTAAAAGGTGGAGCTGTGAACACTGCAGGAGCTGTGAACACTGCAGTCTGTTGATTGGTCAATAGAGGACGGTCACTCTGCTCAGTGCTGAGTTGTGGCAGGTTTTGAAGCTCATGTGACCATTGTTTGTACTAAGTTTTATTAGTAAACTGTAACTATAAACTTTTAAGGTGGAACGTTTACTTGTAATGTTACTCAATGCATAAGTTGACGATGTGAATCCATCAGCACACCTTAAATTTCACTGTGACAACTCTGACCATTACTTGTGTTGTTTTTTCCTCTCTTGGATGACACAGACTTTAGTAATGAGTGGATCTTCAAACGTTTAAAAATATATATTAATTTCGACAGGAATATGTGAACTGCGTATATTCTAATCCTCACTTGGAGAAAAAACAGCATCGTGGAGCATTGTCGCTTGCCTGAGAAGGACTAAACGCACAAACCCGCTATTATTAAATATCCCATTAAGAGAGACTCTCACTGCAGCGTGTTTGATTTTGTTCTGAAAATCTCAGCCTGCAACCTCGTCCTGTGGACGATAAACAAGGTGCCATCTATGAGGAAATACAGTGAGTGACAGCAACCCCACCCACATTTAAGGGTGCTGTTTGCGGTGGAAACGCTAGGTACCGTTACTGAAGGGTTACTTTTGGTTCCAAAGGCACCATACCGAAAGTGTTGGGTGGAATCATTACATTTTTTTTCTCAAGCAAAAATGTCCAACATTTGCTGGTTCTAACTTCTTTAAATGTGAGAATTTTCTGCTTTTCTTTGTCATTTGTGACAGTAAAGTGATGTATGATGTATTAAATGTATAATAGTCTTTGGGTTTTGGACTTTTGGTTGGACAAAAGAAGATATAAGTCATCACTTTGGGCTTAGGAAAATTGTAAAGAGCATTTTTTACAATTTTTTTGACATTTTATAGACTTATCAATTCATAATGAAAGTAATCATAATCTCTCCATCCCAGTAAAGGCTACCCTGCAGCCTGTCCTTGACTCATGATGTGCTTTGAGTCCCACGTCCCCTAAGTAAATTAGTGACCTGTAGATATAAATATCCACGTCTGGGCTCGTCTGAGAGCCTTTTATAGTCGTAGAGAGAAGGAGAACAGACAGCTAAGACATGGGCTGGTCTGTATGAGCTATTGATGAAGCCATTAGGACGAGATGAGAGGAGACAACCCGGCAGAGATACACATCTGACCAGATAGATAGGAGGACATGAGGCAAGCAGAAAGCTCGCTGAGTCAGGGGCCCAGCACCAAGACAGATTACACAGACAACAAAACTGCAAACAATGCAAATTATCACTGACATTACAGACGCCCTCACCCTGGAACCTGGACAGCAACTGCTAGTAAGTGGATGCTGCCGCTCTGAGATATTAATGAGTCTATAAAATACAAGAAAATAGTGAGAAAACTAAAAAGCCCAGCGTGACGATTTTTCTTTTGTCGACTAATCACTGGATTTACGTTATTTTATAACTAATATACATCTTCACCGTCCTATCAGCAGTCTGACTCCACTGAGGCTTAGTAATCAGTCAAAGGCACAGATAACGACAGCACTCATTTTGAATTTTCATCATCACGCACACAGCAACACACAAACACACAAAACAACAAAGTCACCTCTGATGCTCTGCGCTTGCCAATAGTCCAGGAATAATACTGCTCTGTTGAAGAGGCACAGAACGGATGGGAATCTTCAGCTGAACAAAAACAGACAAAAGCCCAGTGTATTAGCTTTCAGTCTGCTTTAATATACCGAGCTGCTTTTTCAACACACCACACAGAAGACAAGCTCACTTACTCTTATCTGGCACAATAAGAGGGAACTTCTTCACCACAGCTGTCAGCAGCTGCATCATGGTCTCTATGTGCTCAGTGCTGAGAATGGAATCACAAGTGTCAGACATACAGCCAGAAAATACTCACTGTGTTGGCTGCTGGAAGGAAATGTATGCTTAAAACTTTCCATCACTATGCTGGTAGTTATTTGACAGCTTTAATAAATGGAGCTATAATATTCTTCAGTGAGTTCACTAAAATAAATATGGAGATTTTAACACTTAAAGAAATATGTATAAAAACACAATTTCACTCTGATGACTCAGTATCAGAGCAGGCGCAGAGAAAAATCTGTTTCTTCTCTCACACCTTCCCTTTTAACAGATAATAAATTATCTATCCGTCTAAAAATCAGTTACTGTGCTGTAAGTGAAAGCAGCATCGTGACTTGTCCTTACTTGATGAGGTCGTGTGCAGAGTTATCCGCCCCTTGCTCCTGCTTGACTGTGGTGGCTGCGTGGACAGAGGTGGGGCCGGGAGCGGTCACCGGGGGAGATGGACCAGCTGTGACAGCTGTGCTGGCACCTGGCTCTGTCTTCACTGTGGCAGCACAGAGCAACAGCAAAAAAGGCAAGTGTGAGGGTGAGGTTAATTTCAATGAATCAGTTTGAGGTTGAAGTTTGTCTTTGTTGACTGTATTAAATACAGAGATTCCACAATACAGCCACAAAGAAGATCCGCCATTACATCGTCTTTCCTTTTTTACACTGATCCAAACAATGCTGTTATAACGCCCAATTTATGAAAAGGTGCTCGACAATTTTGATAACTGTCACTTGAAAGAAATTAAACAGTTGTGCATTGTGTTCAGTTTATGCTTACAGGAAACGTTTAAAGTCGTCTCCTTGCTAACCAGAGACGTCATATTTTTACGTTCTAAGTGTTTATCGTCGCGTTTAATAAAGTGTAATCTGTACAAACAGCTGTTAAAATGTGAGTGGCAGATTCCCCTCATTCACCACGGTGGGTTAGGAAATAAAATCGATGAACCAATAAACACAAACACTGTTGATTTCATCCCGAACGAGTTGACATGAATAATATTTCGGTTCAGTAAATGTCTGCTGTCCTCTCAGTTCACCAGGTACAAGAGGCCGGCTGCTTCTGTGGACGCAGACGCTAAATACAGGTCCAAGTGGTGTAGACTAAAAACTACTATTTCCATGACGATGTTATTAAAAGCACCCACTCGCATTGCAATACATGACTTTTTTCAGGACATAACTAAATTCTCTAGCTGAAATCAAAGTGCTGAACGACACTTTTTGTCTGTCGACGTTATATTATTTCAGTCAAGCGACACTCATCAAATTGTTGAACACCCTACCATAAATCTGCCTTAACTCTGCCCCGGTGTGGGATTGTTGATGGCATGCTAGTATTCCAGAGGCACAAGAGGCGCGACGTGTGACCCAACAGCGTCAGCGTCTACTGTGTGTCCCATGCTGGCTGTCACTTTTACAGAGATGTCGATTCAGCTCTGTTACTACCTCCACCGCCGGCTTGATGGCAGAATGAGTCTGTCCCCCCGTTCCTGTTTGTACCTTTGATACTGACTGGGGAGGTGGAATAACAGTGCGACACTCTGGCCTTGAACAGGCGGTGTATAAGGGACTGATGCTGAGGAGTGACACATTTTGTTTTTGTAGAGAAATGTGTGCTCAGTCCCAAACTCACGATGGTAATGTCACTAGTGTCATAAAATATGACAGAATGAAAGAAAAAGGAGGTTTGGGAATAAAAGAGGGAAAAAATGAGACAAGAGATGAGAGTGGGTGGAGTCGGGATGGACCCCTCTCACCTTGTGCCAGAGGCAGGGCAAGGGAGGGGGATGCCTGTCTGGCAGGACTTGGGGAGGCTCCAGCTCCAGCTGCTCCAGGGGCGGTGGAAGAGGAGGAGGAAGGAGTACTGGAGACTGGGCCTTTAGACACGACTACACACAGAGGAAACACACACAGGATGGATCAATGGCCCATTAGGTAAATAGGCTTAACAGTCAGATGAAAAATGAGAGGGGAGGAAGATGGTTTACTGCAGAGGAGAATCTACACTTGATGTTTGCGCATCTGTCTGAAATAAATCACAGCAGCTGCGAACGAAGCTGCTGCTGTAGCTACAAAATAATTTGAGAGAACAACATGCTTTATTTCAACATTAGCTCCTCAGAAACGTGTTGTAAAACATGTGGCACACCAACAAAGCAATCAATGTCAGCACTGCTTCATGTTTTATTCAAACGCCATTGCTACTGCCTTTTATCTAGTGATGCGCTGAGTACACAGTTTTTCGATCTGGAACACACTCCTTGGTTATAAAAGACTAGAGACTGTTGTACTGGCTAAATACATGTTTCAAAGGGCTGTCTCGGACGTACTTACCTTTCCCAACAGGCATGAGTATGGTTTGCACCCCTCCAGACCCAGTGCCAACCCCCAACTGCTTGAGCTGGTTGGCAGGGATGGTTAAGACTGTCTGCTGGGAGCTGGAGCCTCCTGAGTGGATCTTCAGCATCCCTGGATAAATCACAACACATTCCAGATTAAGAGCAATTTGTGTCTGGACCTGTGCTATACGTGTTCAAATCATGTGACTTAATCAAGTAATAAATGCAGCACTGAGTACCTGAGAGAGTAGCACCTGTCTTCCCTCCTCCTGCTGCCATCCCGCTGACTAATGAGGCTGCAGTGACCAGTGACGTGCCGCTACTTTTGGGCGCACCCACCACAGACCCCACCCCTGCACCCTTGGACATGCTGACGACAGGCATGTTGGTGATGCCTTTGGCTACCGTTACTACAGCTCCAGTTGAACCCGCAGCGCTCTTTGACATCGTGGCAGAGTTGCCGGCACCCTTGACCAAGGTGGCCACAGCCGTCTTCGACAGGCTGCCTCCAGCAGCAGCGCTGGCGCTTTTAGCTGCACTGATTACTGCAGCTTGGTTGGCTGCCACCAGGAGCGAGTGGTGCTGAGAGGCAGACTTCCCTCCATCGGCAGCCTGCACAGAGCACACAGAAACACAGCTGTCAACCAGGAAGTGAACAGAAACACTGTCATTCTGCACTCCATCAATGTCTCTGTCAGTCAACTCGAGACTGGCCCACACTGAAAGCTTTTCCAATTCTTAACAATGACTTGATGTTGTCATCCTGTTTGTGTTGGAATTTTTCTGTTTTTGCACAACGTTTTACAGAAAATACAGAAACTATTGACCATTTGAAATCAGTGCGGCCAGGATGGACTTCTGAGCAGGTCAGGGATATACAAAAAACTACCACTTAACATATCTCACACCACAGGAAAATGTGGAAAGGTGATTTTTACAGCCATTAAAAATTGGGGCTTTGCTGACCATTATCAGGAGGGAGGACCTGGGCCTGAAATCGGCTTGATTCTTGTGTAATGTGCACCCAGCATAAACCAAACAACAGCAATGATTGAATGGACGCTCATGGACTGTTGACAGAGTTTTAACTCATTGATATTGTTCTGATGACAAACTGTGCTACTAAAATAGCTGTGTCTCAATTCAGGGGCTGTAGCCTTCGAAGGCTGCATTTGAAGACCGTTTCGTCACACCGGCGTGACCAAGGCTGTCCCATTTTAAGGCTCCTTCAAATGCGGCCGAGAAATGCAGGCTTCTTTCCCAGAATTTGGAGGATGCAACGGAAGAATCCTTCATGGCCCAGCCTATCCCAAGATGCATTGTGCACCAATGATGATTATATATCAAATTAAGTTAACTTACAGTTGTTAACATTACCATTAGCTAAAAGCACACAGCTTAAACAATCTTAACTTAATGAACGGCCCTCCATCAGCCTGAAATATATCAAACAGCGGTGTCTCCGGCAGTGAATCATCTCCTCAAGTATAATATATATATATATATATATATATATATATATATATATATATATATATATAATTACGATTTCTGGGTCCATAAGTTTGGGCTAACTAGATAACTAGCTTACTCCTTCTTTCGTCAAGTGCAACTGATTGCTAGGAAACACTAATGCTAACAGGTCAGGGCAAGAACAACTGGTGATGCAACCAGGAAATCATCCGCAGACCAAACTGTCCCATTTCCAGGACCGTTCGGTTTGGCTGCGCAGTCTTCAAAGGACATGGCCTTCAAAGGCTGCAGCCCCTGAACTGAGACACAGCTAGTGTGTATAACATATTGCTGTGTAGCAACACTGGCAAATTAACACAGATTAACAATGATCACTTATTTTTAATACTTTATGAGACGAACCGTAAAAACAAAAAACATTTTATGGCATGACACATCTCACCTCTTCTGCAGTTACATGAGAGAATGTGTACATGACATGACAATTATTTATGTGACAAACCAATTTAAAAATACACATTGGTGTTTAGATGGGAGGACTTTTATGTACTGTGGCAGGACCTTAGAGTGAGTGTTAACTGTCTTGTCTTTGCTCTGGTCACATTTGTTTTCCAGTGCCGTGCAAGTGAGATGTGCCGATCAGGTCACTGGTTTTATGGAATTCTCAAAGACAAAAGAGTCAATTCCTCTCACGGAGAGTCCTCATAATTCAATTAACAGTCCTGAAAGGGCAGTTTTTCCAAAACAGGAAACACAGTGAAGTATTCCTCTTTTGTGTTTGCGTCAACATCTCCACAGCACAGAGTGTTTTTCACTGTTACATACTGTATACATATTTGTTTTTGCTTGTTGGAGCCTCTAGGAAGTCTTTTTGTGTGTTTCCATTTCTCAAGTTAATGAGGCCTGGCCACTGACTCTGAAGCTGTAATCACCCAAACACAGATCACTGCTGATGGACTGCTCAGGGCTCTACACACACCATCTAAACTCTCCGCTCTCTCTGACAAACACTGACCTTGGTACTGCACTCACACCAGGTCACTCCTATTTTACATGTATTCATAGGACAGTGGCACAACACTAGAAGATTTATCTCTCACTTGTGCAAAAGTATAAAAACAAAATTCACCGACTGGGATAAAAGCATCCATTTTCACCATGAAAATAATCCTCAAATTACAGAAAGCATTCAAACCAATTATTTTTATAACTGGGAAATGGGAAATTAAATATTTTATATCACACTGGATTTGGTGGAAATGAAACTAGTAAGGCAATCTGGGATCTATGAAAACAAAATTTGCAGTCATTAAGGAAATTGTTCAATTCCAGTTTTAATGTAACATCTGTTTGGTATGAAATGACTTTTTAAAACAAACAGCTGTCAGGCAGAATAAAACAGAAGAATATGAGGACTGTGAAACTCGCCTGTTGTTGATTGGCTGCTGCTGATGCTGCAGCACTGACAGAACCGGGGGTGGAACTAGCGGCAGTGATGACTCCACCTGTCATCCTCAATGTGGTTGTTCCCGGCTTGGACAAGTGGCCTGCTGCCGCCGCTGTGACTGTCTTAACAGAACCGTCAGACAACTTCACCTGTGCACCCTGGGAGCCGCCCACCACCTGTCAGTCATAGAAATCACAATGTTTAATTTAGGATCTGAAACTAGGGGCAACAATTTCCTTACAATGCACAACAACAGTCAAATAGAAGCTACATGTCAATATGCTACAGTATGTCGGACACAGACAGACAATTGTCTGAAAGGTCATCATCTACCTCCAGAACTTCAATAATTACACCATTTTAATTTGACTCAAATCATAGTGCTCATTGCTTAAAAGATCAAAGAACTCATCAAATATATTGATAAAGGGAAGCAAGAACAGCATTTTAGGAATTAGATGAATTAGCCATATTACTGCTCTGATCTCTGCCAAAAGCAAAATCAGTAGTTCGAATCAGACACACTCAAAGGACCCACTGAAATGGTATGATAGCTAAGTCCAGGGTGGGAAATAACTTTGGTCAACAGCTGATAAATCAGGTAGGTCTGAGAGCACGCTGTGTCTACAGCGATGCTTATTCACTGCTGTTTTTTAATATTATTTTTATGTTCATGGATAAAATAAACAACATGCTATTCAACACAATCATACCACATAGACTCTAGGAAGCTCCTCAACCTCAGACTGAAACCCTCTCTCTGTGCCTGGGTGCTGAATTTTCTATCAGACAGACCCCAGTCAGTCAGAGTTGGACACCGTACATCAGGCATAAGAGCTGTAAGCCCCCAGGGCTGTGTACTGGGCCCCCTGCTATACACGCTTTTCACGTATGGCTGTGTGGCCTCCCAGAGCGACACCAGCATTATAGAATTTGCCGATGACACCACAGTCACTGGGCTGATCACCGGTGGGGTAGAGACATCGTACAGAAGACAGATGGCAGGAAAATAATCTTTCCCTAAATGCAGATAAGGCCAAGGAAATGATTTTGATCCTCGGAGGAGAAAAGGGCAACACATGCTACTACACATCGGTGAGACTGAGGTAAAGAGTGTGAAAACCTTTAGGTTTCCTGGCACCCACATCAGCGAGGATCTCACCTGGTCTCACGACACACAACAGATTGTCAAGAAATCCCAGCAGCGTCTGTACTTCTTAAGAAAGCGAGGAAATCTGGCATGCCAACCAATATCCTCAGCAACTTTTACAGATGTAGTCGAAAGTGTCCTCACCACTTCAGTCACAGTCTAATACGGAGACTTCACTGCTCAGGACAGGTAGGCCCTCAAGCGTGTGATCAAAACTGCACAATTCATTTCAGGAGCAGCCTTCCTATCCATCCAGGACACTTACAACGCCAGGGTCATCAGAAGGGCCCACAACATCATCAAGGACAGTACACACGCCCAACCACAGTCTCTTCACGCTTCTGCCATCAGGCAGACGCTACAGGAGTGTGAAATCTAGGACAAGACTGACGAACAGCTTCTGCCCACAGGACATCAGACTGCCGGGTAACAGCATCAAACACTGCCCCCCTCCCATTCCATCACACTCACTTCCTGCTACAACGTGATCTGATTTGTTGCAATATAATTTTCCTTAAAATCTGATGCAGGAAAGGGCCACAAGTCGGACTCGAACCCAGACTGCTGCAAAGGACTGCCTACATGAGGCTCACACTCTACCAGGTGAGCTAGAGGTCACTCATGGGCACCTTTTTAGCAACTTCTTGTTCTTGACATCTCATTCCCAAAGACAGCATCACATAGGTAAGCCTTTCCATCATCAGTTTAGCATGTGAACTCAGAGATTAGACAGATGTAGTGTCAGACTGGAAGCACAAAGTTCACATACTGTCAAAACAACTACAATGAACTTTTATCTTGTGTTAATTTTGGCGGTCCCTGTGAAAGCTGAGGTGTTTCATGAGCCCCACCACCTTATGTTGTAAAGATCTTAATCTGGCTCGCAGGTGAATTTGTTTTGAAAGATGCAACTTATTTTTAATACCATTTTTCTTTGTTAAACACAGCTGTTTGAGGGATGTATATGGAGAAGGGTTGGGCGGTACTGGAATTCCCCAACTGACTTTAAGAAAAACAATTTCCAAAGATTGTATTTTCTAAAATCCCTTGCAATGTCTTTCATAAATAAGACATATACAGTGGTGTGAAAAAGTGTTTGCCCCCTTCCTGATTTCTTACTTTTTTGCATGTTTTCCCCACTTAAATGTTTCAGATCATCAAACAAATTTAAACATTAGTCAAAGATAACACAAGTAAACACAAAATGCAGTTTTTAAATGAAGGGTTTTATGAATGAGGAAGAAAAAAATCCAAAGCTACATGGCCCTGTGTGAAAAAGTGTTTGCCCCC
>NC_065526.1:11226295-11237162 GCF_006386435.1 Epinephelus moara | reverse complement strand
CATTAATAAAACCCTTCATTTAAAAACTGCATTTTGTGTTTACTTGTGTTATCTTTGACTAATGTTTAAATTTGTTTGATGATCTGAAACATTTAAGTGCGGAAAACATGCAAAAAAAGTAAGAAATCAGGAAGGGGGCAAACACTTTTTCACACCACTGTACATATCTGTCTCGGAGGAAGAGGGACAATTCAGGACTGATTTTCAATCCTTTCATATTCCACAATTCTCCATCTGTCGAATGACAGACCGAGGTAGACTCGTGCTTTCGCCCAGGCACTATCACTGTCCCTTTTAGCTTTATTTTGCTTCTTTGATCAATTCTCTTCTTCTTTTTGTAGATCCTGCCGCAGTAGCTATCAGCCATGACCACAAATATAACATCCAAAATACAATTCGCTAAAGAAAAATCTTCTTATGCTTCCTTTTAACTTTCTAGCTTCCTGCTCATTGCGAAACATTGTCTGGGAAAATGTAAACACATGCTGTTCCAGTCTGCGTGCTGTAAATTGCTTGGTCTGTTTTTGAGGAGAATCAAAGCCAGGCACAGGCATTAAGAATAACTGTATAGAAATAGCCAATCATCTCGCTGATGATCTCGTTTGCTTATGTAGGTCATACAGAGGCATCACTTTTAAATTGAGACAGTTTCATAACCAGTCAAAGACTCCTTGCTGCTGCTCCAAGAGGCAATCAAACAGATTATGTGTGAAGTGGTGTGAAGCTGTGAGAAAGAAGGAAAAATCTATATCTCAGAAAGAAAAGTAAACAGGACAGCCAGGGGTGCTCAGCAGCGCTGGCAAACACTAAAGGAGGTTTTCAAGTGTGTCTCCAAACTGTACAGGTCTTTGTCCTGGGAGATCCTCACTGATGTATACCCCAAAGATGAGCCTGTTAGCATCAGACAGTGTTTGTAGCTCTTATCTTTATAAAACAAGGCTGTTTGTGCTTGTGAAACAGTAAAAGGGGCACAAATATAACAGTAGTAATTACAGCAGCTTCCATTAGTATCAGACACTGAAGAGGATCAGTCCCCATACTGACCTGAGCCAGGATAGCTGCCTTCTGTCCAGCTGTCACCCGGATGGCCTGCTGGCTGACAGTGGCTGGAGATGTTGATGCATGACCTCCCGAACTTGAACCTCCCTGCTTCCCCGAACCCTGTGCTGGCTGGCCGACCAAAAACGTGCCCTGTGGATGAGCAGAGTTAGGGTGGAAATCCAACAACATATTACTTTGATTGTATTTAAAGTCAGTGTAGGTGTCATGGTGTAAATTCCACAAGGAAAACCACAGAATTATTAAATAGGAAACTAGAATTAAAGCTTCGCAGTTGTAGTAGTCAAGTTGCACTAAAGTTTACATAGATGTCTGTGAAACAAGGATGTTTTACACACATCATCTCCCCGGCAGCACAGAAGATCTATCAATCTTATTCCTGAGGACACTATTGTAGAAATGATTATGGGCGCAACTTCAAGTGAGATAGCGGAAGTAGTAGTAAGCTAGTTAGTCCCATAGACTGTCTATGGTTAGTCCCAGTGGCTACTCTTGGTGGCTAACCGCCAACGCTGGTTCTTTTCCAAAGTAATGTGCCTTCAGGTTAGTAAATACTGATTTATTTTTTAACAAATATTTAACTAATGTTAACTTAGCATTTTCTAAAATGTCTTTGCGGAGCTCTGGTACCTGTTGCACTGTCCGCGTCTGTAGCAACCAACAACCAGTCTGAGCTACATTTTTGTCTTCAGTAACTGTGTGTTGAACATGTAACCAGAACAAAAAGGGATTGCTCCTGTTGCCAAAGGCGCCATTGATATGAGAAATAAAACCACAAGAGTTTCACCAGACATAGCCAGAAAGTTTTAAATCAGTACATGATACCCCTGTCTTTCCCCGTCTGACTTCAATCACAACCTACATTAGAAAATAAATTCAGCAACATACCTTGAAATATGTATTTAGTCATTAGGGCTGAGAATGTGTTACTGTACTGTACTTCATTTATATCACATAAAAAAATAAATGCCAAAAGTTATTTCTTTTACTACTACTTTATATTACAATTACTGAAGTCTGCTGCTAAATTCAGCGTCATGTTTCTCTCAGAACAGTTTTTAATAAATCAGAAGCTAAAAAAAACGCAGGCAAGCGGAGGATTAGCTGGGAAACATCACATTTTTTAATTTTACATGGAGCTACAGTTAATACTGAATTATGTTTGTCAAATGTGTTAGAATATCTTAATAAGTCATCAGAAATCAGAAATCATCTTTAGAAGGAGCAAATGTTTACCTTCAGCTAGCTCGGGCCATGTTAAAGTTAACAATATTTTTCTGGTGCGCTTGGTTGAAAAGGAAAAAAACCTTCAACCACTAAATTCTAATCAGTCCATTTCTTGAGTCCGAGTTGATGTCTGTGCCAGTTAAAGAAATCCCCTCGAGGTGTTCTTGAGATATTATGTTCACAAGAACGAGACAGACGAGGACAAAATGACCTTGAACTTTGACCAGCAAAATCTAATCAGATCGTCTTTGAGTCCCAGTGGACATTTGTGCCAAATTTGAAGAAATTCCCTCAAGGCCTTCTTGAGATATCATGTTCACAAGAACAGGATGAACGGACGGAGAGACAACTGAAAAACATATTGCCTCCAGTATAAAAACAGGATGCAGTCACCATTTTAGACCCATTTAAATCTATGATTAACATTTAACCCGTATTATACTGCAGAGTACATTGAGGTTCATTCTCTTAATGTGCAAGGTATGATGATCCTACGCATCCATCTATGACATCACCTGCTTTATTTCCTATATATCCTAATAGCTTACCGAACATTCAGGCAGCCTTCTTTGAAATCAATGCATCATCCTTTTAGCTCTTAACTGGTGTGTGTGTGTGTGTGTGTGTGTGTGTGTGTGCGCGCGCGCATTAGCTCTTCAGCCATTTAAAGAGATATACACAACATATTCAAGAACATTTGTAGATACCACACTTAGAAAGCACTCTTAACCTAGACGATTGATCACTATTTGGAAACAGCCCAGATTCTTTACTTTAAATGTAGGTGGAAACCTCTGCAGACAGCTTCATTATATGCTGCTGGCTAAATGCACGGACAGCACTGTTCTAAAGCTGACTGCAGAATCAGTGCTGCTATAATGAATGTGTCTCATTAAGAACACACCAGGCGCAACCTCTATACTAATACAAAAATCTTAGATTCACAGAGGAAAAGAAATCCCATTTGCAGACTGTGCATGCGAGTCCTGTCATGCCATAAGGGAATAAAATCTGGGTGTTTTCTTGTAACTGTGGCGATGAATATTAAATGGATAATGTGCAAAGCACCTTCAGTTTCCAACAGACTTTGATGAGGCACTTCAAACTCTGCTCAAAACATGCCAGAGCATAAACACTAAAGCTCTAATAAACACAACTGAGAATCCACAGCACAGGTTTTTTTAAACGAGAGTACGCATGTCTTGAAGGTTTGTATTATAGCGTAAAAATGCATTTCTACCCACCTGTGGTGTCTGCTTAAGGATATAGGACGTGTAGGAGAGGTTGGATGGCAGACTGCTGGAAGAGGAAGAGGAGGAGGAGGAGGTCTGCGAGCCCCCAGCGCCTGCCGACGTGCTGCTCTGGGACTGCTGACCTAAATTACAGACAGCCACATACACATCAGTCTAAAATCTGATAAACAATCCTGTGTTTCTTTATCCCACATCACAGCTCATCGTCTTCATTATTTGTGTGGTTTCAAACAGGTAAAAGCATATTTCACTCAGACAAATGATTCTGGAGCAGAGCTATACGGAGTACAGCTGGTTTACCGCTGTGAAATTTGTGTTTTAGATAAAATACCGCATGCTGCTTAATCTGTTTAATCTCATTGCAATTTGATAGGAAGTGTGCTGTGTGAGGGATTCTACTCAGTGAATAAACAGCAGAAAGAAACAGATGACTGTGCCTGACTCAGTGTCCAGAAGGTAGAGGAGCAGCCAAAATCTGTAACTGCCACCAGCATGCCTCAAATTCTACCGTCACTTCGGAAGAGGATTTCTTACTTTTGCCAAACTTTATGATGAGCCGAGAGCAAGAACATTTTTAATACAGCTGTCTCCAACCTGAGGCATGGAGGCATTTCAGTTGGACACAAATAATTCCTAAACCCACCACTTTCATCTTCCATATAAGATACACACACAGAGAACAATATATGCCATGACACTCCTGCTAGGATGTAATGTGTTGTGCACAGTGAGATGCCGAACAATTCTCAGGCTCTCTGCACCCACTTTGACATTAAATTATCACATAGGCCCAAACTGAAGACTGGAAACACTATCAAGTGGTGACTGTATTATATTTTAGGTCTTGATATTGTGTCAGTGTGTTTGCTTGAGTAAATGGGCCCCTTCATGTGTACAGGAAGCTCAACTTAACCCAAAGGAGTTATCTGCCGGCTCATGTTCTGTGTTTTGCTGCCACAAAATTACAGTGTCACACAGTGTCAACATGTCTTTAAAACTGCCAACAGTCAAAGAAACTTTCTGCCTGGTCTTATAACCCAAAACTTCCAAGAGTTTGATGGGAGTGTGTCAAGAGTGTGACAGAAAACCAGGGCTAAATAACTGCTAACCCACACTGATTTGTTTTGCTAAAGTCTGTATTTAAAAAGATTATTACAGGATGTTGCACGTCTTACTTGCACTGGAGGCTCGGAGGATAGCTCCCTGTGGGATGAGAAGCAGCTTGCCCTTCCCCGAGGGGTTCTTACTGTTGGTGGTCAGGTAGAGTTTGGTGCCTGGAGGCAAATTGGCCAGATTGGCCAGGTTGTTGGCTGGCAGCTGAAGAGTAGCCATCACTAAGGACATACGCAAAAAGAAAATAATCATTAATCACACTTATCTATACTACAGGCTCTATACCTTATGATTAGTAACACAAAAATGACTAAATATATAACTTCATAAAATGTGTATACCGGGTTTTATTTGTTGTAGAATGCAAATGTGTTATTAAAATAATTGTCTAACGGCCTTCACACACAGGAGGCTTCTTTTTGGGTGCGATTAACTTGCATGTGAAAATATTTTTGTTGTATTTGTCACGAGTACTTTCACACAGAACAACAAAAACACGCACCCAAAAAGTGATGTAATACCTTTCCTGGAACAAGGTCGATTTTTCTGAGCTTTCACTTTGCAAATAAAGGCCAACTCTGTGGTGTGCAACTGACGTCACAACTCCTATGTTCTTAGCTTTCACGATAAAAAACCCTTGACATACACACTGCATACCTGTTTACCAGCGGGAACTCCAATTCACTCAGTATAGTATTTTTCTAAAGGGAAACCCAATAAAATAGCTTACAGTTGCTTTAGCTTTTACAACAACTTACGCCAGACAGACTGCCCAACACTGCTCTGGGTCATAGGATCTTGATAGGTGGTCTTCTGCCTCCTCAGATGAGGTGCTAGCACCCCAGGAGGACCTTAAACTGTCCCACCTACATCCTAAAATATGTCAGGAATCGGCCATGGTAAAGCGCAAAGCTATTCAAACCTGAAGTGTTATAACTGTTGTAAACTTGCATTGCTGGCAGTGTGAATAGTTTTGATACAAAATATTCATGTTGTTTATTCGTCACACCCCCGCTGTGTAAAGGCCTTTAGTGTCACATGAACACCTGTATGTGTGAACTCTGACCTCCGCTCTTGCCACTCGAACCACCAGCCGCCTTGGCAGCAGCCTGCTGACCAGAAATGCCACTGGCTCCACTGACGATGGCTTTTGCGACTCCCTGAGCCAAAACCTGCTTCCCACCCATCACCTTGGAGACTGAGGGGTTGCCCTTGGCGACCAGAATCTGCCCACTGCTGATAGCCACCTGTTTGACCGCAGACTGAAGCGTTGAGCTGACAGGAATGCCTAACATCTAGAAGTGAGAGAAGTTTTTTAATTGACTGTAACTTTTGACAACACATCACTATTACCATGTAAATGATTCACATGTTTCTGTGAGAGGGCGCGTGGTTCAACGCAAGAAACACTGACCTTGTTAGTCGTGGCCCCTGTGGCCCCACCTGCCTGTTTCTGGGCCGACATGGAGATCATGTGACCTCCCTTCACTGCGACAAACTGGTGTGCTGCTGTAGCGGCAGGTTGCTGCTGGCTGGTTACTGTGGAAACCATCTGCTGCTGCTGTGTCGAAACTTCCCCTGGCTCCTGCTTGATAATAACCTGCAACAAAAAAGTGAGTGAGAGAAGGACTTGAAGAAGAAGAAGAAGGCTGCTCTGCCTTGAAAGCACAACAGGTTGTAGATACTGTGGCTGCTCTCACTGGTGTAAATTCGACTCTCTGATATTTCAACACGCTAAAGAACACAGAGCAGCGAGATTTGTTGGCTTAAACAGATTTTTGAAAATCAGCATCATCATTTATTCATCAAGAGGATGTTTTTATATTCCCCATCTGTCCCCATCTGCCCTGGCCTTTAGTACCACAGCAGGTGCCAGACAACTGTAGAATCAGAGCCAATCAGACTGCCACTGTGATAAAACAGAAATTTTAAGTGAAATCGTATTTCAGCCTTTGTGGTTGGTGATGGGATGATGAGCATGTGGGAGTGGGAGGATTTTACAGCGGGGTATTGACACTGAGTGAAACAGAACCATGCAATTCTATCTGCAAAGCTCCCCACACCCCCTCCTATCTTTAGAGTGATGTCCCATTTAAATAGCTTGCCAAGGCACTCACATCTGCTGAAGATAGCACACTGGCCTACTATTAATACCATACTGCTTTGTTAAAGACACAGATACTACAGGGACAGATACTGCGTATTGGTGGGAACAGATCAGTAAAACGAGATGATTTAGCTCATAATGATTCATCTTAGAGGGTGACACCATCAGACTAACAACTTACCTTCACTCCTGATGAGAGGAAGGTGCCGGTGTGAACTTTGGGGGCTGGAGAGCGAGCGCCTTGAGCAACAGATTGTTTGGCCGAGGGGCTTCCTGTGGAGTAATTTACACAAACACACGCACAACAAGTCATGGAGGAGGTGACTGTGCTGGTGATGGTTCACTGCAGTTCCTGCCACCTTTTCCACAGACATCAAGGCCATTGTGGTGCGAGGTGACAGGTGCTTCTCTGAGTTACTCAGCGTGGGCGTTGAAGCCGAGCAACCAAGTTTCGTCCCTTACCTACTGCATTAAAATTTGTTTTATCCCAGGATTGGTGAATCAGCCACAACACCCACATCATCCAGCTTTTAAAACATCACTTGCTGGCACTCCAGCCTCACTGCCAGATCTGGTTGAGCTTGTGCATTTGTGGAGGAAGAGTGGGAGCGGCTGAGTGGGCGAGAAAGAGTGAGCAATCTAGGGGAAAGAGCTCCCAAGTGGAATACGAACTGTAAATGCAATAGCCTTGGTGATGTAAGATGACTCTGCTCCGTGATGGGGTGACGCACACATTAAGTGCACACTCACTTCTTCTGACAAGGCACTCATCTTTGCGAATAATTGCACACCTTGTTCACGGGGAAATATGTGCCCAAACACCGACGAAACTTGACTTGAGTGTGGGGTCTCATTTTCCTAATCTGGCCATAAAACACAGCAGCTCAGTCACCATGGTAACCTCTCATCCCGCAATCATCCTGCAGGCTCACCACACGTCACGCTTTATGAGTGCAAAACAGGAACAAAAGAGAGACACAGGAAAAGATAGAGACAGAAGAGTGGAAGCACAAAGACCTGGATAAGAAAGTACAAGGGGGCGAAAGAGGACACGCAACAGAACGCACTAAAATAAAGAGAAAGAAGAAGAGTAAGAAAGTTTATCATTTGTTCTGCGATAGAGTGCACTCCTCACAGCCATTTTTATATTCTACGTGGGCGGCTCAGACACCGCTTCTCGGTTTCGCTGTGGGTCCACTTCCCATTTTCAAGCGGCACTTTGACACTGAGTGGGAGATGCGTACCTGCGGAGGCGGCGGATGAGGAAGCCATGCCGATCACCTGGCCGGGCTTGTCAACAATGATGTAAGGGTTATTGAGGACTGATGAAGAGCTCTGCTTGCTGTGGACAGGGGTGGATGTGGTAGGTGTGCGAGGCAGCGGGGAGTGGCTTGGGGTGGAAATGGGAGAACCTGTGGGGGAGAAAGTGTACAGGCTATTAGTTAAATAATTGGGTTGTTAATAATGAATATATAAACACATAAATTACGTTTTTTTCTTTCCCTCTTGGTGACCTTTGTGCAACCAGCCAACCAGTGATGTCCAAGTTGACAGTAATTGAATTTGTGGCGATGTACATTAAAATCTCCATGATGCAGATTTAAAGACGCCTGATGAGGTAGAAACATTTTTTAAATTTTCTGCAGAGACCATTCCTCCAATTTTTGCAGAGAACAGCAAACGTGTGCCTGGAGGAGCTCATGAGAAGTCTTGTTCCCTCCTGACTGATAGAGCATATTCCTAACAATGGCTGCATTTTAAATAATTACACCAAGTGAAGAATGAGCATCAATGCCAGGGAACAAAGTGTGCACAAAATACAAGACAGAACAATAGTGTGAATACTGGAACTCTGACAAAGGTCAATATCAAAGCAGTTAAGTGTTTGCTGTCAGCGTTTCTTAGTGGTGTTCGTATTTCACCGCCATTACATCTGAAATAAAAGAGTTTTCTATCATTTTTAGTAAGCTACCAAAAACTCTTTAGCAACAATGTCAAATGGCCACTGGGTGGAGACATTTACCTGAAACAATTTTACAGCTCATGGTGATTGGTTGGAATGATTTCCCGGGAGACTCAGCAGGGCTGGGCGGCTGTCCTTGTGGGACGATCTTACAGCTTGCTGTGATGGGCTGGAAGGCAGAGTTGCCATGGGAACCCAGAGTGATCCTGTCGCTGGCTTTGGGTCGGGTTGGGGTACGTTCACCAGCGGTGAGGCTGGAGCTATGGCCACCTGTAGACCTCCCCATCTCTGCTTTGATGAAACCTAAAAGGAAATGAGATATGTCTTTTATACTCCCTTTAAACCTCATCTGGAGTTAAGATACACATTCTGTGACAGAGATACAGGTGTAACAACAAAATGTATCCAGTACAAGAGACACTGTGACACCACTAAACCCAGTCTGGTATGGTTGAACAAAATGAGCAACAGCTGATAGGATCAAACACTTTCTGGGCAAAGCAAACTATTATCACTGTGCTACAGCTCATACAAATTACTGAAAACTCACACCTAATAAATTACTTTTCATCGTTTTTGAAAAATGATTGTTTCTGTAAATGAGAAGGCTGCTTATTACTCAATAAAAACTGGTATCTTGTGGCCTTCTGAGCACAGTGTTTCACAAATATGTTGTCTACTAGGCTTGGGCGGCATCTAATTTTTCATACCTTGCTGACATTTCACCAGGATAAACAGTGTATGACGGTATTTGTGTTTTTAAAAACAAAACACAAAAACGTAAACGCTGAGCTACTGGTGTCCACGCCATTAGCCTACTTAGACAGGTCTTAGTGGGTTTACATACTTATGGCCTGTAAACTAATGAATAGTTACAGTACGCTGTAACACTTGTTGCCGTGACCGATACAAACATGTCAGTGGGCTGAACCGAAATGATGTCTTAAATCAGTGGTTCCCAACTGGTGTGTCGCAGTCCAAAAGTGCACTTTTGACTCGCAAATGTGTCAAGTTTGTATAAAACACACTTTATTTTTGACATACAATGAATTTCCAGCAGAAGCTTTTATTTTGAAGTGCTGTTTCCTGTTGTAGAGTGAGTGAATAACAGACAGCTACTTAACAGACACAGCAAACTAGCTCAACAACATGGCCAAACTCAAGTATGACGCTGAATGTATTAAACTGTGTGGACCTTGAACTAATGACTAAGGAGAAATCTGAACCCTGTGGCTGGACCAGTTGGGAACCACTGCAGTGTTTCCTCTAGGATTTTTTTCAGCAGCGGGGGTGGCCACCCCCCCCGTTTGGATGTGAAATATGAAAGTGTTTGATTCTGATAAACCGCATGTTTGAATGTTGTTTCTGTGTCGGACTGTCTCTGTCTCTCTTTTTCTCTTTTTGTCTCTCTCTCTCTGAAATATTGATATTGATATTATAAGTTATCTTCAGCTAATAAAATCTACCTTTTTCTTTTCTCTGGTTCGCTGCCCTGTTCTTCAAGACGACAGACTCTGACCTGGTGCTCCAGTGATGATGTCACTTTCAAGATCCCACGAATAACGTTAATTCCAATAGGAGTAGGGATGCACCGAAATGAAAATTTGTGGCCGAAGCCAAAGCCGAATAATATTAAACACTTGGCCGAATACCGATTTTTAGTTTTTCATTAGTTTTTGCAGATGAACCCCCTCCAGATTAGTTTTTCATTAGTTTTTGCAGATGAACCCCCTCCAGATTAGTGTTGTCACAGTACCAACATTGGGACCCACTGTACGATACCAGTGAAAGTATCACGGTTCTGAGTAGTATCAGTATACCACAGCAAAAATGAGACAGATGTGCCTTTTGTCATTTATAAAAAGATAAATCACTTTTCTATAATGCATCAATGATATTTCATTACGTGTCGCCGCTGAAACGTTCACTTATAGCCTCTCTTTGGCGTTTGAGCAGCTTTATAAAACTCTTGAACATGTAATGGTTCCTTAATTAGCAAGGTGACTTTACATAGACGGCATATCTTTTCAATTTCTCCTGACATTGTGTTGTTTGGTTTGTTCACCGCTCCGCGACATGCACGTTAAGGCCCGAACATACTCGGGCAGAACATACGCGGAACGGATTCCGTGGAGGTCCGCGCGG
>NC_065526.1:11186471-11226270 GCF_006386435.1 Epinephelus moara | reverse complement strand
ATAAGTAAAGAACAGTCCCTAAAGTGCGGTGAGGTTTGTGGACACAAAGAGAGAAATGTGAACGGCTCGTTTCTCCTCTGATACGCCACATACTGTGTGCCGCCATGGCTCGGCTGTTCAGGTACTTTTGGGCAGTCATGACAACAAGTTATTCACCTGGAGCTGGACTTCTCTGTCGCCGGTAAGCCGTTATAATGCGCTGCCGTATTTGACAGGAATATGTATTCCTGTCCGTGTCTGTGACCCCCGTTCAACCCACAACCATTCGCCGTTTCGTTTCTGCTGCTGGTTGAAACCTGTACTCACACAGCGTGCTGAATGATTTATTTTGCCCGCACAAAACTATTTTTAGTCGCAAATGCCAGTGCGTTGACGGACGGAGTAAAATATCGCCACACTGCCGACATTTTACTCCGTCCGTCACCGCACGCTGTTTGATTGCGTTATCAAAACACGCCGCTATTATTCAACCTTGCTTTTCACTTATTCCACCGAATACCGAATGTGTGTTTTTTTTTGCAATATTCGGCCGAATATATTCGGTGCATCCCTAAATAGGAGCCTTCCCCCACTCCCCCATCCCCTCACCGCTGCTCTCCTCACTACACTGGCTGCTGCGCTGTGCAAGTGCACAGATGTCTCAGAGCGGTGGTGGTGCATTTGCAAAATAAATGTTTTGAAGGAGCAGCAGCGGCGGCAATAATTTAGCAGTGGCATGCCGCTGCTGCTAAATGAATGTAGCGGAAACACTGCACTGTGTAAGCTGCTTTTATAGTTGGAAGAAGTCATCAAGATAGTTAGAAGTAGCAATACTCCCAAACAGGGGCAGAGGCATTTTTCTTTTTTACTAGTCCTGCAACATTACCCCCACCACTTGTAGTCAGCATCTTTCCCAGCTCAGCCTGTTCCACCCATGGACTGTATATGAAGATGGGCGACACATCTCCACTTACCCCTACTGTACAGAAGTGAAGCTAAAATATCTATGATACGACCGCTGCCATCTTGTTCTGGGGACATAATTCGAAGCCAGAGTCTGTGCAGTAGCGACCCCGGCGTATCAAGTTTTCCAACCATACACTCATCTGACCGATGGCGAGCAGCACCACTGAATACGAGCCTACCAATTGGCTCACACAGTTGCCAATCATGTTGTTAAATCCCTTTTTATAGCATTAAATAACCAAACTTATCAGGAAAACGAACTCTTCATTTTTGGGGAGCTGTCATGTCGTCCATCTTTATATACAGTCAATAGTTCCACCAGTAGAGACCGACCTCCAGTGGCACATGCTGTGCACTACATTGCCTCAATACAGCATTTCCGTATCAGTTTAATAGAAAGAGCAGCATCTGTCTTTTTGATGGTATTGAAAATCATGCCTTCAGGATCTTTCTCACAAAATCAAATTGTGTGCATCTCTGAGGCCTAACAAATGTGTTTAAAAACATGTTCCTCTTGTGACATTTGCAGAGCCAATTTTGTAAATATTCCTAATCCTACACGCACGTTTACTAGCCAGCAGTCATCTTCCGCACTGCCTGTGTTACAGCAAAGCAGCATAAAACCAGTGGACTGTGTATCACATCAACTGCATTCCTGTGGGTCTTAATGCACATGTGCGATACAAACAAAATGGGTACTTGCTTATAAAAACACTTCTCCACAGTTTTAATAGTGGTCAAAAACTCTAAAGATGACCTTTAACTTTCCTAGTCGATGTTTCTGTGTGCGTACCTTTGTCTACGCTGGGATCATGTGAGATGGGAGAACTGGAGCGTCCATAACTTTGAGCCAGGGAGGACACCAACGTGGGGCTGGCTGCTCTGTGAGTCACCTTGGAGGAAGAGGGCTGAGGGATGTAGTCCTCCCCAAGAGAGTTCCTATGGAGCTCCACATCAACCACCTGGAACAAATATAGCTTATCGTCAGAGTGAAGCTCTGAGACAAAAAAAAAAGTCACTGCAGGAAGCAGAGCGAACATTTATAACTTACAGTCTCTGCTCCGAGTGTCTGCAGCCCAGTGTACGTTCTGTCCAACTGTGGGAAAAGAACAGATAGCGTGAATTGAAAACTTCTATGGAGTTTCAATTATAAAGTAGAGTGAGTTGGATATTTGAATTATAAATGCTTTCTCATTATAATGACTAAATCAAATTACTTTAAAACTCTCATTAGGTTTTATTGTCAAACTGTATTCACAGTATGCCTGAAGCAACGTAGCTACTGACTATGCCCAAGTTTTCTGTCACACAATACTTAACATAACATTCCCGTATTGCTTAAATTCATGGTTATGTGTCCACACCGATTAGTAAGTCAGAGTACACAAGTTTAAAGGACAATAAATGATTATCAACACCTATTTTGCAATTTACCGGTGGCAGAACACAAAGGACATCATAGACACACCGGGATGTCTATAAGACCGTCATTTAAAACTGCGTGTGGAAAAACACTGTGTCTCAGTCTAAAGAGGAAAAACAAGCCGACATATGTTTTGGTCCATGATGTGGTCTGACCTTTAGCTGGTGGATGATGTCAATGCGTTTGTTGCGGGGGTCTTTGAAGTGGATCTGGATCCTCACAGGAAACTCGCCCCAACCACGACGTGTTAAATGAAAGGGAGGCTCACTGAGAACAAACACATTCAAAAAGCGTCATGTTAAGTCATCAAAATACAAATCTGGAGGGAGAACAGCCATCGAGTATGCAGCATGACGACTTTGTAATTAAAAAACAAACTGGTTTTTGACATAGACGGAGTTAATACACTGTTAAAATCAATGACTTGCAGGTCTCTCATCTTCTCCCCATTTGAAGCTGATCTGACTGCTGGTGTGTGTACTGTATGTGCATGCATACTGTGTCTATTCAAGAATACTGTATGGGTGATGCTTTTTTTGTTTTTCTTTCTTACTTTCATGCCTTCATCTACATTCAGGCTGCGTTGAGAGTCAGCACAGAGCACTGGGACTGTGTGGGGTTCACTGGGAATCAAGACTTGAGTCAGTCAGAAGGAGCTTATGAGCGGCTGCTACGGCAACGTGAGTGCCTCGTCAGCTGAAACAGCCAGGAGGCTACAGCTCAGGATAAGAATTGCTGACTGATGAAAGAGATCATTTATTCAGAAGCCACGGGCAAACTTAAATCCTTTGCCACTTTTGGAGGATAAAAACTGTACCGAGACATCTTAACCACAGAACTTAAGGCCAAAAGTTCTGCTCCTTCCAGATAACTCCTGCATGAACTGTGCGACACTCCTCGGTGCTCTGGGCTAAGGAAAACACCTAAATACGCTTGTTTTTCTATGTCACTACACCATGTAGGTGTGCCCACTATTAGTCATGTTAATGTTTACTTCCAGTCTGACTCACTGTGTGCTGAATGATGTAACAGACCCCACCTAATGATGTGTGTGTACATAATGATTATGTCTTTTCTTAGTTTGCATAAATACTAACCAACGGCAAGATTTAGCTGAAGTAAACATCACTCAGAGACAAATATTGTTTTTTACTTCCAGCTATGATTGATGGGGACTGGGCTGGATAATCTGCATCAGAAAAGATCCACAAGGGGGCACTATTTATTAAAGGATTGCCATAAATACTGCTGAGACACACACTGTGATCAGCAGACTGTTTTTACACTTAGGGATGACCTGAAAGCTGTTCCAAATTATACGCCAACTAATGATGAAGACAGTCTCTTAATCATCCAGGTGCTATTATCCAAATTGTTTTCTTACTTCCTTTGGTTTGGCAAGCGGTGCATGGAAAGAGGTGTGGCAAACTTCTAACCAAAAATAATAATATAAAGTTAGAAGTAAACATTGTGTCTAGGGCAACACGTGAGGTGAAATCTAATTGAAGCAAGTTTGTCCCCGTGTCTCTGACTTCTATTGTTGCTTGAGGTAACGACATAAGACAGCACCAAGTGCTAATTTGTATTACAAGAGAGGAGCCGTGCCTGCATCAGGTGCATGACTAAGAAGTGATTACACACACTTTAGCCATTATTTCATGTGAACTCTGGATAACGTCAGCAGAATCAGGTTTGATGTGTTTCTCTTTGACACACGTGGAACACAACAAGATGTTGACTGTGTCAGAAGAACAGTTTTCACCTACTGGAAATGCTCTGTTTGGTTTAAGAAAGGGGTGGCACCTAGCTAGAGCACGCACAAGGCAGGACATGACGCAGACTACACCAAGGTCATGAAGCTGGTTTGGTCCCAAACAACAGTCTCTTGCCATTCCTTGAATTTGTCAGACGATTTCAGAGCCAGGCCTTACTGACAGAAGTTCCCAAATCTGATCATCTCTCCAGTTAAGACATTTTTGTTGCTGTCTTTGCGTAAATGACCCTTCCTCTGAACCCTCCTTTCCAGTTTCATGTAAGCCACATTTCAGAAACATCACTAAAATACCAACTAGCTTGCTGTGAATTCTCCAGAATATCACCTCCTCTAGTCCCACATGGGCTCAATCAGACATTACAAAAACTTAACGCCAGGGAGCTGGCAGGGTTAAGTCCGTTTAATGTCCAACTGATTCAGACATTTGCGTTCGTACATACAGCTCCTCCAGGTAATGTCTAGATACTGTCATGTTTGCAGTGCATGTGCCAAAGGGGCTTTTGTCTGTCTCAAATATGCAGAAAAACAAACACACACAAACCTGACTTCCACTAGGTCGTTGGGTTTGTAGCTGGGATGCAAGAAGAACCAGACTTTCTTTACAAAGTGGTCGATGCTGGGCTCCCTCCTGGAGCCCCTGACGTACACCATCCACTTATGGGTAGACTGGTCATTTTCTTCCCGCTTATCTGGGGGAATGTACCTGGGAGGGGGAGACAACGAAGAAAAACAACCAGGAGGAATAAAGAATTAGCGCCAGTAACTGAAAAAGATAATGTGGGTAGGTAAGAACAGAGGATTAAGGGAAGACAGGCAGTATGGGTCGCGAGCAAAAGTTCGATTTAAAACACATAAATTATTAGAAATAAGTCACCCTTGAACATTTAATGCACACACTTCAAGACAGCTTTACAAATATCCTGTCAGAAAATACATGACATGATACACGAGTTGACAATCTGGGTCAGTTTAAACCAGTCTTATCCCACGTATCTTTTATTAACTGTGTATGACTGATGTGTCAAGTTTAAGCCTTCTTATTATGTACAACTATGCACTGCGGCACATGAGAAATGACTTTCCCACGTAGCCATCCGAGACATTTAGTGTGCACGAGATACATGGGCCCTGTCAATCAAGCTTTCTAGAATTAACATGTGCTTCATATTACACTGAACCGAGTGATCGCAAGGAACTGTTATCTGGATCAACTCAGGCCCTGGGGAAAATAAATGAATTAATAAAAAGGCTTTTTCAAACTGCAACAAGACTGAGCTTGTAGCAAAACCATAATATGGCTCAGCACCTCAGGTCTCACAGTCATGTGAAAACAAGACTAATTCAACAAAGGCTTTAAATATACAGAATCACACAGGTGCAAAACTGTTCAGGAAGAGACATACTGAATCTGTTTCGGGGGGGGGGGGTTATATTAAATCAAAACAACAGCCATTGCATCTAATATTCTGCATACAGATATAACACATAAACTCATTTATCTATGAGCGCTTCCTTGTAGTCTGATCAACTTTAATCGGAAGATTTTACCACTATTTTGAGTTTAACTTATTTTCTGTGCTATGCCTGCAACTCAAGGGATATGTGATACTTCAAACCATAGGTGTCTACTTGCACAAGCTGATGTCAATTTATGGCTTATAACTCATTTATAGGTTTCACATATTGTCAAACTTTTGAGATCCCTTCTAAAAATCTTAGAACAAACATCAAAAAGTATCATTAGTATCTGTGACTAACACACCTGGTTCATTGTGTTTATTTTAAGATTTATTTTGGGGCATTTATGCCTTTAGAGCAGTGTAGCATGAAAGGGGGGAGAGAGAGATAGGGGATGATGTGCAGGAAGGGGCTGCAGGTTGGAATCGCACCTGGGCTGCTGCAGCAAGGACGGAGCCTTTGTATATGGGGCGCCTGCTTTAACCACTAAGCCACCAGCGCCTCAATAGCTCATTGTTTTAAACAAGTAAATATTGAATTTCGACAGATTTGCCAAAAAACATGTATGAAATCTTGAAAGAAATTGATGAAAATAGAAAGTTTCATGTTATGTTGGGGGCGGCATGGTGATGTGGTGGTTAGCACTGTCGCCTCACAGCAAGAGGGTTCTTGGTTCGAACCCGGGTGTGGGAGCCCTTCTATGCGGAGTTTGCATGTTCTCCCTGTGTCAGCGTGGGTTTTCTCCAGGTACTCCGGCTTCCTCCCACAGTCCAAAGACATGTAGGTTGGGGATAGGTTAATTGGTGATTGGTGAATGTTGTCTGTCTCTACATGTCAGCCCTGCGATAGCCTGGCGACCTGTCCATTGTATACCCCGCCTCTCACCCAATGTCAGCTGGGATAGGCTCCAGCCCCGCCGTGACCCTCAGGAGGATAAGCGGTTAGAAAATGGATGGATGTTATGTTGGGGTTTTCAAACAGTCTGACTAATGACCCATCAACGTAAAGGCATGTCTACTTGTGATCTGAAACCTTTTCAACAGCTCATATAAAAGACGCAAAAGTTGAAAGCTATACTATGCTGGAATAGTCGTTAATGTCTGTAGACATCGCCAGCAAAAGTAAAAGCCAATCACTTATACACCCTCATTTTGGGACGAGCTCTGCCTGCTTGTGGGGTTTTGGCACTGCAACTGAGATTTCCGTAGCTATCTTTTTATCATGTCCTAACTTCACCTGCGCACTGTGCCCTGGAACGTCCAGAACTCAGCAAAATAAGAATAAGAAAATACAGGCAGAGGACAGAGTCTCTGCAGATGAATACACTGTGACACACTTCTAGTGGGTCATCAGAATCAGAACGCCTTTTGTCATTGTATCATTGTCAAAAATGATACTTCTGTAAGTTGCTGACAGTTAAAACCACATTCTGCATACATTCAACCATCCAATCCTCGCACTAATAAATAATAGACAATGAATACATGTAATAGGTAAAAAAAACTACACATAGTACGTCTGTTAATATTGCACATATAGTGTGCACATACGCCTTGAAGAAGAGGAAAAACAGACAACTGTGATTTTTGTCTTCTATAATTTAAAGCAGTCTCATGACTTCCTGAGAGGTTCCTAACCTTTAAAGACTTACTCAACATCATACTAAGTCAGAAAGATGACTTGAGTGAGTAAAACTTTTGGCTTAAGTTAGTTTACATACCTGGACACATTCCCCACTACGATTGTCTTTTTTGCATAGAGTCTAGAAGCTTCATTTCCAATAGTGTGATAGGTCACCCTCTGCTCGGATCCTAAGGCCACTGGTACGCCGAATGTGTCCTATGAGAAATAATGAAGAACATTATAGTCTTGATCAAAGATTAAAAAGATGCAAGATACTAATACCACTTTGTAATCATCAGTGAATTAATCATTGACGTCATGTTGGTCAGCTGAACTCACTTTGCCTGTATTGCGCCCTGGTCTGCGCTCCTGCCTGCTGCCATCCTCTCTCCACGCTCCCTCTCCATCCCTATCTGCTCCCTCTCCTTGTTGTGAAAGGGACTCAGACTCTGACTGGGCCAGAGATGGTGTCTCAGAGCCCTGGTTGAGAGGGGAAGAGGACCGGGATGGGGACTCCAGGAAGCGGCGGATGGCTGGATGGTTCAGCACGGCAGGGTCACTCTTTGAAGCATGCTAGAACACAGAGGAAATTGTGGTTGTTGCGACTGAACTATACAACTGCCTTAAAGCAGCTAACAGCTGTCTGGGTGTGTGTAGATGGGAACTCACCTCTGGGAGCTTTGTTACTCCAGCGTTGGCGTAGTAATTGGCCACTATGCATGCCCTTAGCTTGTCCATCATCCTCCTGGCTTCATTGAGACGCTGCAAAATAATGAGAACAATTAACCCAACATGCTCTGCTTTCTACTGTAAACATAAAAAAAAGTACAAGTCACTTTCTGTATCAATGCATTCTTTTCTGCATTAGTGAAATGAAAAAAAACTTTATCATCCAGATACCTGACTTATCACATCTATCTCATGCTCTTTGTTCTTCATCTCCAAAGAAAACTGCTCTCTGATGATGGCTTCAATCTTCTGTACTGCTGCTTCTCGGGCTGATAAGGCAGGAGGAACACATGTTCAAGTATGAAGTACTGAAGAGTACAGTTACTTGTTAGCTGTCACAACATGTAAAGCAGGTGTACTGTCTCAGGGCTCATAACATGAACTCACCATTATGTTCAGCCGCTTTGTTTCTCTTACTATTTTGGACCAGGGAAATGTCATCATAGTCGGGATCATTGCCTTCTATTTTCCTTTTAATTCCTGACATGGCTGCCTGCAAAGAAGAATATGTTAGGAAAATACATATCTAAACAGCTAACGTTAGCCTGTCACATCCATGCTCCCATAGCCAGTTGTGATGGTGCCTAGCATCGAATTAGCCGGCTAGCAAAGAAGCTAATGTCCACAGCCAACTTTAGCACTTTAGCTAGCTAGATATGCTAATATAGGTTAGCAAACCGTCTACACCTACCACTGTTTCAACCTACTACATTATTATTTGACAAACTGTAGCCTTCGGTTAAACTACTTAAAACACAATATCATACGTTACGCCACCAGACTGTGTCTCACGAACTCTGTGTGATAGAAATCCGTGCCTGTCGTTCGTGTAGCCGGCAGGGCTGTAGAGCTAGCACCCGCTAGCCTTGTTTGCTAGTTCAGCTAACGTTAGCACACATATGTAGCCACCGATTCAATCCGTTTGAAATGCGAACTTACTGGAGTTCCCTGTGCTGTGGCGAAACGTTTCTTTGTGAGGCGTGTGTTTTAATTCAGTGAAAGCATACCCTTTGCGTGTGCTATATTCATCTCACACACTTGTGTTTCAGTAATTGCTAAATCTCGAGGTGGACAAGTAAGCTAAGTGGTGGATGGTTAGCTTTGCACTTCATCAAACCGCCACCAGGGGCCACTATTCTACAAAATGGACGATGCCACTGAAGAGCAGCAGCTGAATGAATAATATGTATTTATCTTTCTGTGGTTTTGTTCACTGGAGAAAGGATGTGTGATAATATTATTTTAAAACATGACCTGTTTTACAAGCATTGGGCAGTAGCTGCTCATAAACTCATTGATAAGTGAGTATTTTATTCCACTATCATCAGCTTTTTGAGACTAATTTCAATGGGAATCCTTAAAGACATCACGTGTATGGCAAAATTATGACTATAAACAGGCACATATGCATGTTTTTACACCAGGATAGTAGCCATAGACCAAGCATACTCCACTTCTGCAAAATGATACGAGGCCAGGGGCCAGTTAATGAACACTAATTTAATTAACTACTAATATTCATCTGATAAAATGGATCAACATTAAACTGCAGATAACTCATCTTTCTTTTTAAATTATTCACTTAACTTATGAACTAAATTAACTTGGCACCAGGGTTGACACATGTATTTTACAGCCAGTGGCAGCAGCCTCACACAGCTCAGGTGTGCGCAGGGGTGTTTCTAGGATTTGAGGACATTCGGGGCTTAGCTCAGACCTCTGATGGGGTCCGGTGGATCCTCCCTGGCACTTCTTTATAAACAAGCTCTACTTTTATGTTTTTTTAAATGTACTTTGGAAAGTACAAAAAAAATCCCAGTGTGAACTACTTTGTTTTCATTGTGGATTAGAAAATGGCAGATGGGCCACCTGGCACTGTGTCACGGGCTACATTTTGCCCTCAGGTTCTGAGCTCAGTATCACTGCTATAAACCTATATGTATCACTGCTATTATTCTTATATGTCTAAGCTTGGCAGCACTGTCGGGTAGCGTGCCAAGAAAACCAACACGTGACAAGAAGTGAAACAAGTTTCTGATGAGCACATTTTACATGATCAGGGGTGGGATTAGTTCCATATGTCTTACCATCATCCAGCTCACTATCCTTTCCTCAGGCCTCAATCCTTGCCTCAGTCAAGTCCACATTATCAATAGTAAACTCTTTGTTATGCACACAGCTGAAGGCTGATGTGAGCCATACAAAAACATCAACAAGACATATTTCCTAAAGTATGTCTTACTATCATGTTGCAGTGCCTTGGCAGTGAATCGACCTGTCAGTGTAGTCCTATTCCAATCTCTGAAGAAAGAAGCACCATGCATTTGTTCATTGTCCAGTTTTTTCTTTGGTTCAAAGGTCCATGGTTTGGCCACATTTCTAAAAAAGGCTCACCTGCCAGGAGATACTTGACATGCACCCAGCATTCATCTGTTTGCATTACTATGTATGGTAGCAATAGGAAGTTCTATGCTATTCAAAAGTAGGTCAGTTTGACATGTGTAGTTTACTATCATCTGAATTAAGGCCAGAATAATTAAGCTTTCCACTGTTCCCCTGCTTATTAATTATGTCCATTTGTGGCCTGTGGGTGTGAGGTGACAGTACGCCGCCAATGCCAAGTGTCTTATAAACAAGATAAATTTATGCACTGACACAAACTTAGATAAAGGCGGAAGTGTTTTTCTGTCTCTGAGTGTGTGTGAGTAGCATGTACTTGATGAACACTACATTCTTTCTACATTGTTTAGTGTGAATGCAGAGACGCTGTGCCCATAAGGGTGAAGAATGTTTGCGGTTTTCATTAAACAAAACCATAATATGGAGAATATAAATCACAGCGTAAGACAAAACAAAAAGGCCTTATGAGTGTTTATTGCAACACGAGTTGCTCAAGCTTGAAACAGCGCGGCTGGTTTTATATACTGTTTTCTTGTTCGACACAATGGCTCGTTAAAACATCGCTGACATGATTGATTCATCTCTTGATGAAATGAAAGATTCATCAGACATATGGTCGCAGAAAGACCCCAGAGCGTATTTCTTGTTGTTGGTTGTCAACTGAAAATCTGTGGTGTCTTCATTGAAATCTGTGGTGTGGTTTGTGGTGCTGTGGGTTCAGTCGTTTAGTGTAATCACTTCTTTTCTATCTCCCACATTTTTACGGTGTGAATGTGCTGATAGTAATTTTAATGAGAATAACCAGTGATGGTTGGGTCAGCTTCATCTGTCACATCCAGTATAACGGCTGCTTTTCATCTCAATCCTCCGATTTCTTTCATACTGAGTCAAAACTTAAAGCTTGGTTTAAAAAACGAATTTTGATATCAGGACATCTCTCTCAGTTTAAAGGTCTCATATACAAATTTTCAGGTTCATACTTGTCTTTTGGGTTTCTATGTTAACATATTTACTTGTTCTGAAATTCAAAAAACACATCATTTCCCCCATATTCACCCTCTATCTGAAACGCTCCATTTAGGGCCTGTCTCTTTAAGGCCTAGTCTACTCTGATTGGTCAGTATTTTCAGGTCTTCCACATACAACAGGAAATTCAAAGGAACCCATTAAGGCTCGATTTATATCTTGTTATCTGCAGGGATAGATAGACAGAATATGACATCAGTTACAGTCAGGGCGTAAAATTAACACCCGCCAAGTGCCAATGGCGGGTAAAAAATGAGTTTGGCGTGTAAAACAAAAATACACACCCGCCAGTGGCCGATGGAAAATTTTGAATTGCATGTGGGTTTTTTATGTGCTTCGACCATTTCTGCCAGCTGTGTCCAGGGACGGTTTTTGCTATGGGCAATGTGGGCGACCGCCCAGGGTGCAATCTATGTGAGGGCGCACGAGTGCCCTCGAAAAAAACACAAAACAACGACAACAACAACAACAAAAAAACTTGCCAGTTTTCTAGACTACCGCTCCTTTCCACGTCAAGTTAGTGGAGTGGGCGCTGGGGCGCCCCTATTATCACGTTTCAACCAGCAGCAGAAAGGAAATGCAAATCCTGGAGGTTGTGGGTTGAACGGGGATCACAGACAGGAACATGGCGGAGACTCATAGTGCTCTGCGGCGAAAGATAACGGCTTACCAGTGACAGAGAAGTCCGACTCCAGGTCCAGTAATTTCCTCTTTCGNATTGATGTATTATAGAAAAGTGATTTATCTTGTTATAAATGACAAAAGGCACATCTGCCTCATTTTTGCCGTGGTATCGTGATTCTACTACTGCAGCCTTTGCCGCAAGCACACCAAAGAAACACAGAGGACAGGGTTGGATTTTCCTAAAGTTGGATTTTCATACTAAAAATGTAAGGTAATTATTTTTCGTCAAATAAGGCACAATTTTTTTATTTGGCTGGTGAAAAATATGTTTGGCCGGTAAATTTTTGGAGGTCACTAGCCAATGGCAGATGAGGTAAAATGTTAATTTTACGCCCTGGTTACAGTGATCATAATCCTTGCTTGAACGTTCCCTTGGCAATGAGTAAAACAGTCTCGAGGGTTGTCTATCAGCGGCTTGCAGTCTCTGCCCTCGCAGACTTATGTGCTGACAGTGAACTCGTCACAGTATGTATGACTGAAGTCCGCGACGGCTCAGTCCCAGAGTCCAGAGGGTGGACATTTGGATTCAGCCTTAATGCTTTACGTTTGAAAGGTTTGCAATATATAGTAGAGTTGTGACATCACAACTTCAAGGAAGTCCTGACGGCTCGTTTAGAGTCACAGATTCTGAATTTGGACTGTACACTTCTCTATGGGTTGAGCATTTTGACAGTATTTCAACACATAACAGTTTTCACAATATTTATGTCACACCAGTACCTGCTTTATATTTAAATAAGACATGGAAATCTGATTTTTTACAATAAGGGACCTTTTATATCCAAAGCTAGCACAAAGATGATCCACACAACCATTTTTATATTACAAAGTGACCATGCAGTGGAATACAGTTGTCAATGAAAGCAATATACACATTTATCTAGTGTCTCTTGTTGCAGAATTAAGAGCTTATGTGCAATTTAAAAAAAAAAAAAAAACTGTCTTGCCTCTAGTTAGTGTTTTTGCACCTGGCCCAGATGCCAGTCACGAGCTCATTGGCAACCCCTCCCTCTAGGTCTGGCTCCAGAAGCGGGCCCTGGTGTCCCCACACCAGGCAAGGTACTCTCTCCGAATGTGCCGTTTCATCGTGGTCTTCTTGAACTGCTCTTAGTCTGGGCCCTCTCCTGGGACCACTTTGCTTTGGGAGACCCTACTAGGAACGATTAGCCTTGCACAACATGGCGCCCAGGATCACAGGGACACAGGAACCCCTACACCACGTTAAGGTGGCGATTCTTAGAGGGGTAAAGGCAAGACATTTTTTCTCCCAGGAGGCGCATTGCCGGAGAGGGACGTCTGGGATGCTCTGGTTGGCCTGCTGCCCCCGTGACCCGGCTTCAGATAAGCGTTTGAGAATGGATGGATGGATGGATGGATGGATGTCTTGCCTCAAAACTCTAGACTTTCTTTAATATTTTTCACAAACATACATTCTTACACCATCTTACTGATAAAACAGGCCCCAAGTGCTGGTAAGGAAAGAAAAACTTTATTGATGTTTCTCTTACACAAGTCAACCGTTACATTTCAACATACTGCAGTTTACAAAAATCCAAAGCTTTCTCGCCATTAGACACAAAGCATCTGAGGAGAAAGTGGTGTTAAAAATATCACATCATACATACAATAAGAAAAGTTTATATCAAAATCATACACTTTAATTCCCACTCATCATTCTTTTATTAAAAGGCACAAAGGGCAGCATTCTGCAGTTAACACCTTAAAGCCCCCAGCTTGCATGCAAGCGCAATTTACCCATTGGCATTTTAAATCAAGGTCTTTTGGGATTGAATCTCATCCGTTTTGGTTTAAATCTGCATTCATATCAAAATCCACCAATCAACTGTTAACGTTCAGCTCTCACGCATGCCATTTGCATGTGGGAATCACAATATCTCGGCAACAAACGGTCCCACAACTCACCACAACACTCAGAAGAAAATGAAATCATCCAACAAACACAATGAATAATCTTATCAAAGCAAACCATGTATGAAGGCCTCTACATAGCTGATAATGAAAATTAATAAATCAACATAACAAGACAATGTTTTGAGTAAATACTCAGTGAAATCACAGACGCACACACACACTCAAATTCTCTCTCTCGCACTATTTATCTAACGCCCTCTAACTTGTGTGCTTTCCAACATTCTTGCCCCTGAGCCTCCTCTCGTTGGCCTCCTGAGTTACCCTAAGTATGTTACTTATGTTACGGAGTGTTGGTGGGCCTGAGGATGTTTTCCTTTTCAGCCTGTACTTCTGTTTGAGACCTGACACTGGACTAATCCTTCTAAGAAAACACCTGGAGGATGGTTTAAGCCGAAATACCCCCACCTGTTTTTGGCATTGTGACTGACAGACAGAAGCTCAATCTGTGCTCTTCTTATGCTGTGTATTATAAAGGCACACATTGTTAGACGGTGACAAACACACAATCTCACTGATCCCTAACTTGTCAACCTAAAATAGGGAGCTGAAACTCTCTTACTCACTCGTCACTGTTCTCTTGTAGCAGTTTTTGTTGTTTTCAAAAGAAAATCAGAGCCATAGCAGGTAGCGGCCAACAGGAGGAGATTACAGGCTCATTTACTGTCTCTTCCATACGTCACATGAAAGCAAAGAACATTTACTGATACAGTAAAGAAAAAAAAAGGAAATCATTGTCATATAATTCTACATTTAACAGGATTCTGTCAAAGTGCACAATTGGGGCTCTCAGTTAGAGAAAAACACAATATGCAACCAAAAAAAGATACATTTAAATACACGTTAAACAAGTTATATTCACAGCAATATCTCTAGTCTATCAACGCCTACCGTAGTAAAAGGTGACTTTTACTGACCATGAGCCACATCATTCAAAATCTTGTCGATCAGAACTCTTAAAGTGACAGTTCACCCCCAAATCAAAAATACATATTTTTCCTCTTACCTGTAGTGCTATTTATCAATCTAGATTGTTTTGGTGTGAGTTGTTGAGTGTTTGAGATATCGGCCGCAGAGATGTCTGCCTTCGCTTAAATGTAATGGAACTAGATGGCGTAGAAAGCCTTGTAACTGAAGCGGCCACTAGAGGCTGGAAAGCTGTGGTGCAATCGATTGAGGTGGGCTGCATAGGCTTCGACGCTAGATCCACCGCTAGGCTCCTCAAGGAAATCTGGATTAATGGGCAGGTCCAGAGGAAAGTGGTCAAGGATCTGGCCCATACAGCTGAGAGGTCCAGTCACTGGCTATGGCTGAGGAGAAAGGATCTCGTCTGGGCCCCTAGGTGACCACGGAGGAGCAAACTTTCTGACACATACCCAGGCCTGATCTGCCTGTGGTGGGCCTGCCTCAATGGAGGGTGTCTTGTGCTAAAGGCCGAAATGATGATGTGGAGGTGCACAACTGATGATGTGTCGGGTTGTCATGGCAGAAATACCTATGCTCTGGCACAAACCGTGCTGAAACTCCAGGGATTTTAACACCCTAAGTCTTAACTGATGAATCTACATGAAACTGCTCACAGCAAGGTCTGTGGGTTATCTTGAGTAACTGGGTCATAGTTTCTGGAAAGAGACATTTTGGCGCTTTGAGCACCACAAGCCGAGTGCCATCTAGTTCCATTATATTCAAGAGAAGGCAGACATCTCTGCGGCCGATATCTCCAACACTCAGCAACTCACACTAAAACAATCTAGACTGATAAACAGTACTACAGGTAAGAGGAAGAATATGTATTTTTAATTTTGATGTGAACTGTCCCTTTAACCCCCCCATGAGAGGTGTAGCACTGCTACACACACTACCATAGCAGACCAGTAAACACACATACACACATACACACCTGGAGGTATCTATGGTTACCCCGAGTTACATCTTTACATGTAAGTGCACAGGTGAGAGGTGCCATCATCAGTGTGAAACCCTCTGTGAACACAAGCTAGCAGTCGTGCGATGCTTACACTATAGTACTCCGATAAACCTCCTTGGCTCCCGACGCATCCACACCGAGTCGTAAAAGTCACAAACTGTACATACACACCAAACATGCACACCACTTATTCAGAGCAGTCTTCGAGTTTGATCTACAAAGGCTTCTCACATCTACAAAACCACCCACAAGCCCAGTACACCAATGAACTAACATCGATATGAAACAGACACACTAAAGCTACTTATAATACAGTAAACATCCAATTATAAAAAAAGACAAACAAGTATAACTTAAAAAAAATAAAAAATAAAACGTCAGTAATGAGTTTAATAATTATCAAAATGGAGCAAAAATAAAGCTTAACAGGAGATATCAAAATGTGAGGTGATGACACAGCTGGAGGATGGAAAGGGGAAACGCACAGGGGAAGTGGAACTGGGTGATAAGTGGAGGGATTGAGAAAAAAGAGGAAATAAAGAGGGCAAAGCTAACAGTGGCTATGTTCCAATGTGTTGGTACAGCCTCTGCTGTTTATCTCTTCTCCTAACTCTGCTCTGGGTCAACGGGTGACACTGACTTGTACTTATGACCACTGATACTGCAGGAGAGCAGCTGGCTGACTGTTCACCACATTTTCATCAGGTCATTTTTAGTATCAAGGAAACGAGATAAAAAGCAAAGGACAGTACTTTTAATATTCTTTACCTGCATTGTGCTGCTGTGCTACTGTATGTAATCAGAAATAAATTCATATTCCTCTGTGGGCAGATCATTTTGGCCATTTTTATAAGGCTGTTTTTCAATTTTTGCCTCAAGGCGTTGTTTTTGTTCATCAGCACTATCTGAGTTTATTTCAGCTCATCAGCAACCTAGATCTGAGGGTGAGGTGACTTTGCACAGTAATAAAAGCACAGTGTTGGGAGGCAGACTGTCCAACTGATTACCTGCTTGTAATCAGTACTGTAATAAAGTCAATTCTGGAAACTCAATGTTAGTGTTTGGAGTTTTAGCCCTTTAACATGCAGTTAGGTAGGCAGACAGTTTACTTTGTTATTTAGAAACTTAAGTGGTAAAATTTCTTTGAAAAATATGTTAATTAATCCAAATTTACCTGTATTTATTTAGCTTTTAATTGAGTTTTCTTTAATCAGTAAACTTAAACTTGCTCAGGTGTCATCACGTCCAGGCAGGGGACGATGTGAAAATTTCATGTCACGATTACCCTGGCCAAAATAACTGTGATTCACGACATCCTGGTGATCATCAAAATGTGCTTTAAACTCTTAAATTGGCACTAAAGCAAACTGGAATCACTTTTTTTTTGTGAAAAACCCACTAACGATCTTAAAAAGCCAGGCTTCTCAGCTATTTGAAATGGCATCATATCCTTTGAAATGAAATCTTGTGTTTCATTTCAAAGGATCTTGTGTTCGTTGAAGTTGGTGCACACACAGCCTGTTTTACTGGTTCTATTTTATTGTTGGTTGCCTAACAGTCTCTTTTAAAGGTAAGTATTGTGTATAGGTCACATGATAGGATATGGTTGAAAGCTATGTGAAAATATAAGAAATTGAACTTTGATTTTAGAATAAGTCACCACTGATTCGTTATCTTAAGGTTAAGAATGAATCTACTTTTACAATCCAAGTAATCCTCTATCATAATCAGTTTCCTTTAATTCTTCCCAACCTTGTGCAGTTAGTAATATGAGGCACATCTGCCATGTCGATCTGACTCCACTTTAGCTCAGGTTACAGACAAGTCATCAGCATCATAAACCACTGAGCGTTTCCACAGAAGGGGTTTTAACTATAGTACACAACAGCAAAAGGTTCACAGCACCACAATGAGTTCTGCTACATGATGCTGTGAGAAAATAAATTAGCTCAAAAGGCACTGTGGATAAAGAAGTGTGTGATTGTGTTTTGTGCTGTGCATCAGGTGAACTTGAAAAACTTAAGTTCAAAGAGTTTAAGTTCTTTAGTGTGTGTGTCTGTGTGCTTGTTTAGGGTCAGGGCCTGTGGTACTTGTCATTGTAGCGGTGGATGGTGACGCAGCCGTGGTAGGAGATCGGCCGTGGCATGGCCGCCACACCTGTGATGATGCCTGTTGCTGGGTCGTAACACAGGATGGTGTCTGTCGCTTCGCCATTCTCCCCTCTGCCGCCGAGGATGAAGATCTTCCCGTTGCACACTGACATGCCGCAGCTCTCCTACAGGAAGAGAGACGGAAATTAGAGGTTCCAGCTTCAGAGGATCCTTGAAGTCAAACAGTCTGTTCCTCGAGTGCACAGCATCTGCGTTTAACTTGTTACCTGTTTGTTAAAGGTGTGAACCACATGTATCCAGTAGTCCTCTGCGGGGTCGTAGCAGAATATGGACTTGGTGAGACCACCGCACACATAGATCAGGTTGTTGAGGGACACTGCCGTGATGCAGCGCTTGGCGATGGGGATGTTTGCCCGCAGCAACCAAGAATCTGTCTCAGGATCATAGCACTGAACCTGTGACATATAGTTACACGCAGTTAGCTGTGTTGTATTGTGGTAAAACAAAGAAGAGTAAAGACTCCATGTGGTGGGAAAATAGTTGAAAAACTGACATATCTGTGGTTTTACTGGCTGTCTGTTCTGTGGGCTGACTTGAGTTTGACTCTATGTGGTTTTGCATACAATCCAAGCATTCTCTCACCCACGTCTCTTTAAAATAGCCTCCTTCCAAACAGTGTTGTCTCTGACGCCAGCTAACAACATACTCCAGCAGACAGAGAGCTTTAGGATCAATGAGAATGACGCCATAAGGAGACTCAACAGATAAGTAGCTTCAAGCAGTTGGAGCTAGCATGAACTCTAGTCCCTTTAAGCCACGTAGAGCCAAGAACAAATAGTCAGCCATGTTGTGTTAACTCTTATCAGGCTGCGTCTTTGCCTGTGGACGCATGTTTTCTTGCCAGCACGGATATAAACAAACAGACTAGCTTTTCCTTAGGAGGAAAAAAAAACGCTTCCCCTGAAGTTTGGGCTCCTGTGAATTTTACTCTCTTCCTGTTTACTACCAGCAGCAACTGTCACGTAAAACATAATGAGACTATTCCAGGGTAGCCCATCGGTCCTGATGTCTGGGGTCATCTAAACGCAGTGTTATACAGTGGCACCGTTGGCACATCCTGACAGATGACAAATTATCTAATCTTGAACTCCCTTGTAATTATCGTTACCTCACTCTTTATCTTGGTACCTCATTATCAGTGAGTCTATTTCTTTGGGTTTTAAAATGTTTGATCTGCCTTATTCTGATATCTTCCATTACTTATTTTCATCAGCGTCGTGTCACAGCATGTCACTGTCATCTCATTACGTAAATGTATTTCTATCAATGACTCACTGATGTGAAATTAAACCTGAAATACTGCACAATTAAAAACTGGCAAGGACATGATGATCAGGATACAATTAAAGTAGTAAAACTACCTTAATCAGGATGAACCAGACGGACCTGGAGATAAAACTACCTGAGGCTAAAGATGTTTTGTTCTTGGTGACTCAGGAAACTTTTGTTTTTATTAAGGGAAGTTTCATCTTTTAGGGATAGGCTGCAACAGTTGACATGGGTTACTTTGTTCTTTCAGTTATGTCCTATTAATGTTTATTATGTAGTCAGTATATATATATATATATATATATATATATGTATAGAACCAGGGACCCTCTTGCTGTGAGGCAATAATGTTAAAACACTATTATAAACTGTGACCACTGCGTTTGCACATCCGTTGTATCTCTAAGGTATCATCACTGAAAACTAGTTATCTGCTTTAGTGTGTGGTTAGAGGAGCACACATCTGTTTCCCACCTTATCGGAACAAGTGTCGTCATCAGGTCCTCCTCCAATGACAAAGAGCTTGCCAGCACAGCTGGCCACAGCTGGAGAGCTGACAGCCTCTTTCATCGGAGCCACCTCTGTCCAGCGGTTGGAGAAGGAGTCATAACACTCAACACTGCTCAGGCGGCTCTGCCCATCATAGCCACCTACAGCATAGACCTGAGGGAAAACATACAAACACATTTGGATTAGAGGAGGAGTTGATTTTACCACCTTGGAAGAAGGTTTTTATAGCTTTTTACACCGAGCAGGATTATGAATCTAGGAGTTGCGTTTTGTTGTGATATATCCACATACACCATATACACAGATGCACATTCACGGTAAGAGAGATGTTTGTATTCAGACTCACTAGTTCACGAGTATGAACAATAGCCTGTACGTCAGCACTTAGCGAACCAGTCTATCAGGTGCAGATGAAAGATGACGTACTGCAACTGTGAACAAGCACCATTGTCTCAGTCCTCGTTGCTCTTACATCTGTAAACAATGCTCTTGATCCCTGCAGGCACCGGTGCATTTTCTAACCTTTAACTGGTGTAATCAAAATCTGTTAATTCCCATTGTATATCACAATCTAAACTAATATTGTCAGCCAGTAGATTTGATTTCCAAGTTGGTTGATTAAATCTGTCCCATGCCATTTTCTAGACAATTCACTCTGAGCCACTAACAATAACAAAACATAAAACTTGCTGGAAGCTAAAGCATTACCAACAGAAGAACTGTGTTGACATAAGATATGCACTCTAATAAGTGCCTTGTGGTTATACATTGGCCTACTACCCTACTGGAGAGCGCAGAATGGCAAAATGAGAAAAACAATCTGGAGCATGAGGCCTGAGGTATGGGGGGACAAAAGGCTGATGAAAGGTAGAGATACATCTTAACTTCTACTTCCTCAATAACTGTCAAGAATACATTATTGGTTATGAGCACAGCACTGCTCATCAACAGACTGGTCTTATGCAACAGAAGACCTTCGGGCTGTTCCTGTCTCTCCAAAAAAATCTCAAGCATAAACAAGTACAGAGGAGAGAGAGAGGGAGGGTGCAGAGAAGAGAGGGAAACAAAGAGACGAAGAAAGATGGAGGGAAAAACGGGGAACAAAAAAGGCGGAAGTGGAGAGAGCCCGTGGATATTTGCATTCTGCACCTGGGCTAATTGATAGCACTGCCGCCTTTTTTAACTGACAAGTTGATGCAGAGATAAAAGACCTTCATGAACTTGTTCACTCTTTGTGTAACATCTCAGGCGGTGGTTTCAGAGTTAAGTTGTCTGTGTGTTTCTTCATTCGTGTGATTTCAACAACAAGCAAACATAGCCAATATTTGGTGTAGGGCAGCTGCCACACTGTAATTCACAGACTATGTAGACCAGCTGAGACGTGTTTATTTTGACACTATGTGATGATACAGCTAATAACAAGTGGTTAAATGCAGGAACTTTGTTGCCTAAAATGAAAGAGATGCAACAGAAACAAATGAGAAATAAGGGGAGCGAATGTAAAGTTAAAGCTACAGTCCTTAACTTCTATAATAACTGTCACTATATCCAGACAGTAGTAGATGAGACTGATAATCTGTGGAAAAGAAATCATGTTCCTCAGCCTCCACTTAGTGCTCCTAATGGTCTTTGCAAGAATCTGTCACAACTGAATAAAAATGACCAATCAGAGTCGAGGAGCCCAGTTCAGACCACAGATTCGCAACGAGACGAAACTGTTTTAGAACGTTGCAGAGAAAAGTTGCAGCAGTGTGAACTGGCAGTCTGAGCTTGACTCAAGCCGGCTGATGGTGTCACCTGCAACTCCGCTGGTCAAATCGCCAGCAGCTGGTTTTAGAATGTAAGGCTGGTCACCTGTTTTACATCCAATCGGCTTATAGTAAAGTCTGCTGATGAAGTCAAAATGACCGCAGATGGCGTGTTCCTTTTAGGAAGCTACAAATTATATTCAGCCACAAAATAAACCTGAAAAGCTGCAAATAGAGCATAGAGATAATGCACCTTCTCATTTAGTTGCATTGGTGTGAACCGGCAAGATTTTAGGACGTTGTAGAACGGCGCATTGCAAGTTGTTGCATGTTTCAACTCGTCTCGTCGCGAAACTTTGGGCTGAACTGGGCTTAACGCAGAGTGAACTGTGTCAATCACTGCACATGAACTGTGGTCAAACTGTCAAACTAGGCAGCACTGATCAAATATGGATCAATCTGTTACTGCATTGTCAATTTTTTTTTACCTCAAGTGTTTTTAGAAACATATTTTAGTGTACTGTTTAGCTGTAAAATGGGAAAGTTTGTGACCCGGCCGCCATGTTGAAACTAGTCGAGTTGAGTCAAAACGAAGCACCGCCCACCAGCCAAACATCATGTCCTGTTTATTTTGGATAATCATGCTTGATAGCAATCATCCCTGCTAAACTTTTGAGGGCTATGGATTACCCAGAGTAATATGGACACTTAAGGTAAATGAGAAAAGATGGGGTTTTTTTGGTATAATTTGGGTGAACTGACCCTTTAATGCTCTACTGAGGATATCCAGACACTAGTTTGCTTGAAGAGAGGGGGTTGGAGGGCTTTGGATCTCTCTTTTCTTCTCTTCCTCACCACTTTGCAGTCACTCGATAAAACACCCCCTATGGTTTCGATACAGTGTGAAAGTGTGAGTACATCAATATAGGTGCATTCCACATTCACTTGATGATGGCAACACACACTCTATACCGACTCGACTTGAGGTATGTGGCTATCACATAAACACTAAGCCAAACGTGATTCATGGCTCCCTAAGGACACGCTCTCTAACCACCAAACAAGCACATTCACAGCTTATTTTATGACCGTGACTCAATGATTAACTGTCCACATGCAGAGAGGTGAGAAGTAGTGACCACAAGAGAAACGCTGAGGACTCCAGGAGGAAAACGACGTGGAGAGACAGACAAAGATGGACTGACACAGACACAAAAAAAGAAAGAAAGTAACATGATAGATGAGAACAGCAGTCACCAAGTGCAGCCATAACAGGGAGGGGAAAACAAGTGGTGACCTATTTTTGCTTCTACTCTATGGAAACAAGATCAGTCCAACAGGACATCACAGAATACAGGACACTGGGATGAGAAGAGTGTGTGTGATTGTATTTATATCCCTGTAAGAACCAGCTTTAGGAGTTCAGACATTAGGTTGTGGTAAGGACTATGTGAATAGATAGACGGTCTGCATAGTTAAACAAATGTGGGCATGCACATGTGTACAAGAAGATACTTGAATGTCAACTGAATATGCAAATTGACTGAATGGTGAGTTAGTGGAAATGAGCACTGAGGCCTTTGCACGAAAGCATGAACATGCATACATGCTGGTTATACAGGCTTGTTTACAACACTCAGCCTTGTTTCTCCATTCTTCCAGCTGGAGCATAAGCTGCACATCAAAAGGGGAAATTACAGACAGAATGAGGAAATGACTGGATGCAAACTCAGAGGAGGAGGGGGAACTGAATTCAGAGGAAAAAAACGAAGAGATACATCCTATACTGAATGTATTTTGATAAAAGGGTAGATACAGCCTGGAATGAAAACATAACAAAAAGCATCCTGGACCAATCTGCGAAAAGATACAAGGAAATGAAACGAAATAACTATGAGAGACAACAGAGACAACATGAGGTGATTTACAAAAAAAGATTTCTATGGAAAAAAAGAAGAAGAAAATTTGAGAAGGGAGGACAGAGGAGGAGACTAAACCACATGTGTGTGACAGATACAGGAAGTGGTCGCAGACAAGGGCCTCTCCTGGGATCTTGCATCTCAGAGGAATGTGTTTTTCAACAAAGGAGCACTGCCTCTTATATGTTGTGTGTGATGCCTTGCAAGTTTGACTTATCAGTTGCAGGCTTTGGATGCAAGAATAGGAAATACACATTAATGCTGTCTTATTTTAGCATTAAATCATTTTTGCATGAGAGTGTTAAGTCAGCTGCTGATCAGCAAATTTAAACATCAGTGTTCTATATCTTTTAGAGTCAAGTTAAACGACTGCCATATTGGTCCATCTTGTTTTCACCGTAACACGATACATGACTCACTTTGGAGTTAATTACTGACTTTTATAGCCAGAGTGTGACCCTCCAGCCGATTACCTCACTGTTGTGGAGAACCCTGAACACTGCGTGTGTTTGTTGTTTCTGTGGCAAGGAAACTCAGCGTTTTGGGTGTTGTTTCACAAGTCAGAGAAAATCCAGTACATATTGACCACAAGCAGAGCTCCAAATTTTTTTTTTAAAAGTATGTTTGCAGATTTGCTACAGATGACAAGAACCCCTTCTGAGTCAGGACCCATTCTGACAAAGTAAATAAAGCACTGTTTTAGCCCAAAGCTTTCCAAGAATACTAGTCCTTGTGTCCGTGTTCTTTAAGCGTGTGTTCAAGCGTGTTTGTGCACATGATGACTAAAGCACACACATGAGCTTGTGAGTGGTGTTTGTTTATGCTCTGCCTACTTCAACCGTGACAATCAATGGCTGCTCTTCTTTACGCAACACTAATAACAGATATGACGGTTTAGAAACCTCGCGTGGGGCACACATGCCATTGTCATACCAGTGACTTGTTTTGAATTGAGATGCTCTTTGTAACCACAAACGCTACAGCAAATGCTTGACTATCTAGTTTAAGAACATTTCTGAAGACAACATGTGGTTACACAGTTACAGAGTTATTTACTCTAATGATAGAGTTTCCTCTTGTGAGCAAAATGCAGCGTGCCATAGGAACATGAGCAGCCTTGTACTGTGTATATTTACAGAGGAAGTGTGCTGTATCATGCCTATGTATGCAAACCCAGTGTGTGTTTACAGGCTTATCAGGAGTTCTCACAGCTATGTATGGCCACTCCAGGCTTATGTGATTGTGCACAGACACATAGAACATGATACGGGTGAGCGGACTACTCCTTAACTTGGAAGTGTAAGGTGTTGGCCCACGTCCAGTAAACTCCCACTGCCCTCGAACAGGAATGTCCACCTGGCCTTGTGCTAGAGACTGTAAATAGTAACAGCTCGAGAGCAGAGGCAGTGATCGAGGATTAATGTTCAGCTCACATGTAGACATTAAATGTACTCAGATTTCACAACCAAACTGGCACAGGTCTCCGTTTTTAATCCGACACTTGAGATATAGTGTATGTATAGGTGGCTAAGGTCATATGGGTTTGACAAATGACAGACAAGGAGGTGTAGCTATAGTTATTTCCTGTCGTATGCTGCCTGAAGAATGCCACTTTTTAAGCCCCTGTTGTATTTTCCATGTGTGGGGTGTTCAATAGGTGAAACAGCTGCACTGCTCCAGTTACTAAGGAACTTGTTTATATGACGGTTTTAAATGAAGGCAAACTTCCTTCTCTCTGTTGAACCTGCTCGTACGTATCCAGGATGCGTTAGACCAGCTGGCACCGGTCGTTAACAAATGCATGCGTCACACACTAAAATGATTATTGTTCCTTGTCACAAAGTGCCCTCATCGACTCAGATCAATAATAAGCAGTAAGCAGGCAGTAGTCAAATGGGACTGGAATTCTTTAGTGTTACTGCAGCTGATGAGTCACTTACGTCTACATGAAGACAAACCGCTTAATGTCAATCATCACTAATTATGCAAAGCCCTTGGTGTGTTTAAAAAAATTCCTTCAAGTCTCCAGGTAAGAAAGTATGTGTAACAGTGGGACAAGACATGATTGTGAAAGGTATCAAAAGCAGCCAAAAGGTTTCATGGGGTCTTTCCAGCAGGTGATTCCTCAGAATTTCCTCGCTGTGTACCTTTACCTCAGAAAGGTAACAACAGGTAACAAAGACATTGTCTTATTCCGCTGAAGCACCAACGACTTAATTTCTTTAAGCACACACGATTTTCCTGGTTCCCTGTGTTTAAAGGGTTATGCCATAGCAACAGAGCTTTGTGCATGTAGCCTCCGTAGCTGCACTGTGGCTTCTGTGTGTTGGGGCTGTGGTGGCCACGAGATGCCATGTGGAGACCACCTAAATTGTAACCGGCCAGCTTGCGTGGCTTGTGATTTCTGCTGCTCATTCTAATATTTTGTGATCTAGCAAAACCAGTTTTACTGACAACCTTTTCCTTGCACAATAATGGCTCCATAGTCACTCCATATCATAACTTTGGGGTATACAAGAGGGCCCGATCATGTAAGACACAGCTGTCTAGAGTTGTGAGGGTGCTATCAACAACAGAAATCTGACACCGAGCTATAAATCAACTTCTACATCAGAGGCATCCACAGTGGGGTAACCATGTACCCTGGTGCAGTTGCATGAATCCGCCTTGAGGCTCCCCCCTTCCTTACCTTGCCCAGTAGGACGCCCATCTTGTGTCTCCAGCGGCCCTTGTTGAGAGATGCCACTCTGATCCACAGGTTGAGCTGGGAGTTATACATCCACACGTCCCTGCTGTTTATACGGCCACCTAAAAACACCAAAACATGCCAGACTGTTACTCACCCCAGGAAAACTTTATCTTTCTTGCATCCCTCCACTCGTCTGTTTATGCATGAGTGCTTTAAATATGTTTCAGAGAAAATGCATGCGTTTGAAATGAGTGTCCCACTTGATAAATGAGACTTGGATTATTCTGCACGACTTGTGTGAGAGTCTGTAAACAGGTGTTTTGATATAGTTTTTCTGTTGTTAAACGTGGCTCCCTATGACTTCAATTCATCAACAATTTTCTCCGTTTTTGGATTCTTCGTTCACCACCGACGCATGCAAGAAACACAACATTTTGTTCCCAAATTTCACGTATCACGGGGTGAATAACTGATATACAAATGATCATTTAGGGAGTGATGTATTCCTTTGAGACAACTTTGGGTACAGTACATTTAGCATTTCACAATGTGTTATCGTTATCATTTCTAATCAAGTTGATCTGATATAAATGAGAAGCTTATAAATAAACCTGAGCAGCTCTTGGTGAAAAGCCAGCTTGGGAAAGTAATGCCTTATCTCCTCACTGCGGCAGAGTTATAAGTGTCTTATCTGACTTTGACCTGAGCTGGGTCTCCAGGGTTCACCTAGCAAATAAAAGGTTTCCTCACACACACACACACAGCCAAACATAAAGCAGGTTGGCTATTTAAAGAAACACACACGCACCGTATCATGTTTCATTATGTATGCACAGGCGGTGAAAAACCATCAGTTCGTTTTTTAAATTATTTTTAAAAGCAAACATATCATCATGAGGATTTTTTGCAGCTAACAGAGCAGCAGTATGGCTGACTGTCTCCTTTGTTGTCTCTGGGCAAACATGTGCTTTAAGAAGGTGTGGGGAATAATAACAGGCACCCGACCAGGCTACAGTGTGACCCAGACACATATTCTAACAAGCCCTGACACGTGCCCTCTCCCTCTCTCTCTCAACAACACCCCATCACCACTCCACCACCACCAAACACACACACACACACACACACACACACACACACACACACACACACACACACACACACACCTGTCTGCTGATTCTCCACAGACTGAGGGAGAATCCAAACAAATCTTTCTCTTTTAAAAATCTCTTTTAAAAATACAATGGAGCGCTACAGGCTAACTTTTTAGCATGGAGGGCAGATAAAGAGGTGACTAAATGTAGGTTAACCCAGTCAAAACCATAAGAAAACTGTCAAATTAAAGTTGAAGAGGGCAACTGTGAAATTATCTAAAAGCCATCTGAAAAACGAGGTGAATTTCGTGACCTCTGCCCTGCTGGCATTTATCCAACAATAAGTTCAGGAGAAGTTTATCTTCAAGCATGGGTGTCGCATGGATACCAACAAGACTCAAGCACATAAACAGTCAGTGACAATCTGTGTTATTTCACACTGGGACTTTAACTGGTCACATGGTGGTGATATCGGTTAGTAAAATACACATTATGGAAATGAATATAAACACTCCTGCCTTCTAATCACACCTCTCCCTTCAGAGCAGTTTCCTTCCTAATAACAGGTATTAATACGTGATAATCTCATTAAACTAAAATACAATTTCTCAAGTTGTTGCGGTGGTGTCTGCAAACTGTCGTTGGGTGTTTTCTTTGTACAGTGAACATGTGGGTGGTTATGGAGCAATACTAAAGGCATAAAGAAAGCCTGCCAGTGTAAACAAAGGTGTCTGGACTTCTTCTGTATTCACATGCAAACAAAGGAGTTTTCTCTGTATTGTAAGCTAGCTGACCGACAGGTGGGTAGGCACACGGTTCATACTAACAATAAAGAAAACCTCCTTGAAAAGTCATGTATTCCAATAAAGGAGTGGCCATACACAGGTAATATAAGGTGATTAGTGTTCTGTCATTTTAAATTATACCGTAGCACACAGACAAAAAGGAGACGGGGGAAGGAAGTTAGGTGCAGCATGTGTCTGCTTGATAATCTGCTGGATAGTGAAAGAGACAGACAGTCTGCTGCCCTGCCTGAGGCCTCTGTTTCTTCAGATTTGCATGACGGAAACACGCCGAAGGAGGACGAGCTACTTCAAAGAAAGCCTCACAGATCTAGAAAGCTAGTTAAAAGAACTACAACTGTCAGAGGGCGGTCTTTTCTCAAAAACTTTAGCCCCGCTTGCTCAGACAGGTTGGTGGGGGGGGGGTCACTGCTGCTAATCACTGTTCTTGCGGCAGTGTCTTCGGGAGGGCCCAGTATGGTCTGTGACAGTTTTCTGAGAGTTTCGCATCGCCTACAGTTACAGTGTCATCGCTAAATGCAAATGATCTAGCTCTGTAGGTTATAACATTCCTGTCGTCTGAGGAGGCAACGAGAGAAGTCAGGCTACTTGTGACTATGACGTGCCTTCTCTGTAATGTGTGAGGCAAGCACACATGTTCTGCTGCTCAAGCTAAGACACTGTCCAACTGTGGAGTAAAGAGACATTTATTTGATGTTTTCATATTCAAACTAGGCATGATTCATCTTGTGAGATCAGATCATAATGAGATCTAATCTGAAGTCTTCCTGACGCCATTTCTTTGTTAAGTAAGAATGCTCACTCTAGATCTGAGAGGCCGATTACAATGCTGTGGATGTAAGAAAGTCAGTGGTGGTGGCCGGAGTCCCTGTCCCTGTCCTTAGAGGTGAAATTGAGCCACATCCTATTTAAGACCGCAGCTAACTGCAGCTGTGCTAGAGACTGGAGGCCCTCCAACGTATTTGCACCAGTTCCCAGTGTGCAGAGACAGACAGACAGACAGAACGGAGGTATGTGTGGGAATGTAATTGAGAAGATAAAAATAAAGTCGAGAAAAGGGGATTAATTAAGGCAGATCGGGCTACAAAAAAAGAAACTGGGGCAAAGAACATCATAACATGCCTTAAAGGAGTAGTGCATATGTGTGTGTGTGTGTGTGTGTGTGTGAGACAGAGAGACAAGGGGGAGGGGTGTGTTGACTTTTCCAGGCAGCGCTTGAGGGTAGATTGATAGCGAACACGTGAGGACTTGGCACAGTGAGAGCGTAAAAAAGCAGAACACTGCACACTCTTCACTGAAGGGGAGAGCCTCTTTTTTTTTCTCTGTATCTCCTTCTCCCCTTTTTTCTCTTCTCCACATCTTTCGACTGCTGTTTTTGTCCAGTAATGTTTTGGAGCTCATGTGAAGCATGTATAAGCATGAGCATTCCCAGAGGGTACATTTGAACTTGTGTCAGTGCTTATTCCTGGAAACAATTTCACTGAAAAGGAAGGAAAAACTCTCGACCTCCATGCCCCAAACCCCACAGAGCTGCATCTTGTACACAGCACATGTTTACACAATGTTTGGTTTTAGAAACTACCTCATCAGTTCAGATGAAAGATGTAATGTCTTGTTTAATCTAGATCTTCTAATTTTTTTCGCCTCAGGAGGCTTACGCCACACTTGGCCTATGCTAAGTTTTAAAAAGCAGCAGCCTTGCCAGGAAGCAATGACAAATATAATATCTCAAAATCAGGTTTATTCCAAGCTAATCACATCCTGACCTGTTGGTGCAGTCTTAAATCAAAAAGGGATGTTAGATTGCTGCGTACAGAAGATCCTAGAAAGCTGCTGAACTGATGTAAAAGGTGGTGACCTTGTTAATTGGCCAATAGGAAGAGAGAGGGACTGAGCTGGCCAATGACGGCCTCTCTCAGCACTGAGCCTGGAGCGTGCATCCAGATGTTACTCTCATATTTTCCTTCAACTCAAACAGGCTGTCGCTGTAAAAATAACACAGGGCCAACAGTCACCATGGCCTTTCCTGCCACTCCACTGGGGGATTCGCTGGCAAGTCAAGCCAAGAAAAAGACACTGACCATGTCCCTTAAGAGTGTACTAGTGAATTTTTCTTTTTGGGTATGGCACAATCTTACTATTATTAAGAGAAACTGGACTTTGTAATAACTAAAACCACACTGAATCTGACCACATAGAAGTCAGAAGGGCTGGGTGATACAGAGAAAATCAAATATCACTGTATTTTGACCAAATATATTGATATAAAACTGCAACAATATTGTAAAGTCGACTATTAGTGATTTCAAAAAATATTTACACAAGATTTTTTATAAATAATCATCAGAAATGCAGATATCATGACAGGAGGCCAAAAAAGGCAACGGTACAGGCAAATAATAGAATGAAGTCTGGTAAATTCAGAAAATCACTGTAATTGAGTCGTCAAAAAAAGGGAAAACACTTACAATAATACCAAAATCTAAGACAACAACTAGTCTCATATCACGATATCAATATAATAACAATATAATGCCCTGCCCTAAAAGTCGGTGTAGCAGTATTAGTACCATGGCTTGAAACTGACTTCAATTTAAAGTTACTCGTCATTTTGAATTTCCAATAGCCAACATAGATTTCCTGTGATAGAAAAAAAGTGTAAGTTGTTTATTCATTTCTAAATAGTTGAAACAAAAGACAACATGCTAGAAAAACTGTGACATCTCCAAGTGTTTACATTAAGTAGCCTTCACTGTTACATGAAGCTACATGCTAGCACCAGGAAAATAATAAAATCTAATCTGATCGGATTAGATTCCTGTTGGAACATGTCCAGTTGTGTTTAAAAGCTATTATTGGTATAAAAAAACAAAAAATTTGATGGTACAAAGTGCCACTATTCTCCATTACAGTCATTCCCCTGGATGCAAGCACACTACTACATGTAGCTACATGCTAACATCAGGGAAACCTGTAATCTGGGTTGCTTATGTTGTTACTTTCTCCCCGATTTTGGATCATGTTCCTGCTGGACCATGTCCGGTTGTGAAGATTTTGGTTTAGAAGCTTTCACTGGTGATTTCTCATGATAGAAAGTGCTGCTATTCTCCATTACAGTCATTTCCTAGGCTGCAAGTACAGTGCTACGTGTAGCTACATACCAACGTCAGGGAAACATGTAATCTGGGTTGCTACTGTCGTTACTTTATACTTTATATTTTGGATCATGTTCCTGCTGGAACATCTGGTTGTGAAGATCTTGATTTAGTAGCTTTTAGTGATGATTTTTCAAGACAGAAAGTGCGACTATTCTCCTTTACAGTCATTCTCCCTCATGCAAGTACACTGCTACATGTAGCTACATGCTAACATCAGAGAAACATGTAATCTGGGTTGTTACTTTTTCCCTGATTTTGGATAATTTTGTCCAGTTGTGAAGATTTTGGTTTAGTAGCTTTTAGTGGTGATTTTTCAAGACAGAAAGTGCCACTATTCTCCTTTACAGTCATTCCCCCGCATGCAAGTACACTGCTACATGTAGCTACATGCCAACGTCAGAGAAACATGTAATCTGGGTTGTTACTTTTTCCCTGATTTTGGATAATTTTGTCCAGTTGTGAAGATTTTGGTTTAGAAGCTTTTATTGGTGATTTTTCACGATAGAAAGTGCCGCTATTCTCAGTTACAGTCATTCCCCTGCGGCAATGATGGTGCAGAGATGCTGAGGCATGGAAGACTCGGAAATGCCAAGCAATCAGAGCAGACTGGGCTTTTTCAGGAGGGGGGCTTAAAGAGACAGGCGGTAAAAATGGAGCGCCTCAGATAGAGGGTGAATACAGGTGTTCCAGTTCAGACAGGAAGAGGAAAATAAAGTGTTTTTTGAACATTAAAGTAAATGTAAATGAGTTCTAGCTGAACCCTTAAATACAAGTATGAACCTGAAAATGTGCATAATATGTTGTCTTTAAACTGTGCATTGCAGTTTGGATGGTGTTAATCTGAAGCCTTTATAGGACCAAGCTGTTTGAATGATATTTAACAAATGTAGTGGAGTCTTACCTGACACCAGAATGTCGTTGCGGAGGGCGCAGACAGCATACTCTGACTTGGTGAACTCAGGTAGTTTGGCCAGTGATTTCCACTCGCCTGTGACTGGATCATAGCATTCAGTGTAGGGCAGGTTGAAGCCCCCCACTCTCTCACATCCCCCCACCACCACAATCACCTCAGAGTAGCCAGTCGACCTGTACAGACAAGGCAAGGCAGAGAGGGAGACACGGAAGACTTAGAGATGGAGGGGATATGGCAACACAGCTGGAGCTATCATAAAAACACAAACATGTGACAAGCATGTTTGAATTAAAGCCTCCCGGCAAGAATGTAAAGATTACAGACATGGTATATTATTAAAACACAGTATATCTGTAGGTCTATACAAAGGTTATGAAGACATATAAACATACATGTCAACACTTGGAAAGATTTCTAATTACAGAAGGCAGAAACTTGTGCTGGGGCAGGAACAGAGTGGTGGTTTCCCCAGGAACGGCTTTACTTATCTTAAAGGCAAAGTTCAATTTTACAATGAAGGTATTAATCAATGCAACAAAAACACACTTAAGGCTAGACTCAAGCTGAATTTCCAAGATCACAAACCCTTCCTATTTGGCTGTTCAACACATGCCGTGGATATGACCACATTTCCTTAGGGGAGTTAATTAACCACAGCTTTTCCTATTGTGCTATTCTAAAATACTGATGCTGGATGAAGACAACCAGTGGTTTATCTGTATTTAAAAAATGCCAGTATATTTTGGGTACACTGCAAGTACACATGTGGCACAATGTTTCTTTGCACTTTCCCCGACATTACTTTGTTTACTCATGTGATATAGGTAAGGTGCTGGTGAAAGATTATGTTTCACGTGATTATATGCATCTACCAGACAGCCTAGCCCAGGAGTTGGCGTTGTGTGTGTTTGTACACGCAATGCATGTGTGCTTATGATTAATTAAATTCTAGAGGCTTCCCAAAAGAAAAAAAGGCGCCGTTGTAGACACAGAAAGGGGAGAAGCAGGCATCTGTTTTGAGCAGGAGCAGATTTGGCCCTCAGGGCAAACAAAGCTGACAGTGCTAGGCTAACTGCCTGATTGGCTTGCTGATCCGAACAGATCTGCCTGGATACTGACACAATACACCTGATACACACGTCATACAGCCTTAATAACCGACAACTGGCACCGTTGTCAGTTGTCTCACACACAAAGGCAGCTGTACTTTTGTTTGTTGAAAAGCAGGCTACCATATGGTCCAGTTTGTCTCTCGTTCATACAGTTTCAGTCAACGCCAACTTTTGTCCTTTTCAAACAATACACTACCATCCAGCTGGACACTCTTTAGACAAAAAAACACCAGAAACATTTGGTAAATAGGTAAAAAGTGAACAGGCGCAGACTCCCTGAACCTGAACACATCAGCAAGGTGAGTGATCCCGCTGGTATGACAACAAGACTCAACATTTTATGATTGCCATTTCTTGCATCACATCATTTAGTTTCCTTCCAGCCAACCGGTCTGTGTATGCCCTGCCTACCTCATTATCATTTCCATTCCAAAATAGGGCTACAAAACACTGCTTAGTCAATGACACACTTGTCTGTTCAGTACAATAACACTCCCTGTCTCTCTCTTTCTCTCTTGCACAAACTCACATGCACACTCACAAAACAACACTGCTGGGAGCAACAAGTTCATGCGCAAGTCGTAACCTCAAGCTATACAATGTTGGATAAAAGATTGACTAAGCATTGGAAAAGACATGTTTGCTTATCCCACTCTGACCTCTGTCATCACTGTGTAAGAGGTGTTTTAACCATAAAGACATAACAGCTGTCAGAAAAAAATCAAACAAAATCTTTTTTTCTTTAAAAACAACAAAAAAAGGTGCATGACAAGGTAGAGATATCATTCAACACTCATTTAATTGCACCAAAGCATATGTAGGAATTTAATTAAACTAACAAGTCATACTGCTTCCATGAGTCAAAAATGTGATGACAAGACAAATGGATTTATGTATCTGCGTCTGTCTCCTTTTGAAAAAACCGTCTCTATTATCTGCCGCCTTCCTCATAACTTGTCAGTCCACATTTTAGTTACCTGCGAGGACGAGTTCTGGGTGACATCATTTCATTTCCAAGTACGTGGTAGCGTCTGGCCTCGTGGAGGAGCTGATAGCACTCTGGAGCATTCTGGATGAGCTGGTCTCCCTCCACTGTCTGGACAAAGTAGTTAGGGTGCAGAAGGGGCAGGCGCACATGGTGCAGCAGGTCCTTCAGTATGGGCCTTCTGTGCTCCACACTGTGGTACACCCATCTCATCACTGCCTCAAACACCACCTCCTCCTTACCAACAGACAGCTCATCGCTGCCAGTGTACTCCTCCAGCTCTTCTATGCGTAGGTCGAGGAACTCCTCATGCTGAGCCACTTCTGAGAAGTTGGCCAGGGCGTAACTGCGGCAGCGGCTGGCTAACTGCTTCAGGCTATGGGCATCTGCGAAGCGCTGGATGCCCAGGCAGTTGCAAGGGTCCAGCTGGTCCTCCAGGAACTTGGCACAGGCATCACGCAGTGTGTAGATTTGGAAGAGGCTGGAGGTCTCAAAGAGGAACTGGACATTCTCTGTGGTAATTTTGGCACGGCCGGTGTAAACATAGGTGAGGAAGGAGTCCATCGCCTCAGCCAGGATGCCGTTGATCTCGACCAGCATCTCGCGGCTCTCGCGGTGATCGTTGCAGAACATGGCTCTGAAGTAGGAGGAGCAGGCAGAAAGCACAGCGCGATGGCAGGGGAACTCGCGGCCCTGCACGCTGATGACAACATCAGTAAACAGGCGGCAGTCGCGAAACTCATTGAATACCTGCAGGATGCCCTCTGAGTGGGATGAGCCAGAACAGAAGTCCAAGACTTCCTGGCTGGCTAAAGTTTTGGAGTCTACCTCAAAAACCTTCGGAGACAAAAACACGTGTAAAGATTTGTACAATTTGTGACTTTAATCAGACAAAAGCTGTAAGATAGAAAGCGTTTGACAGCACCTTGCGTTTGACAGCTGGTGAGTCTCTGATCCCAGAGTCCTCTCTGTTCATCCTTCTGCCCAGAATCAACACCATGGCTGCCACCTTCAACTTAGACCTTCTCGAAACTTTAGGATGACCTGAGGATAGAGAGCAGGCAGAACAATATCACTACAAAAGAGGAAAAACATGTTCCATTAAATATCACTGTTATCACGGCATCCTATCAGATGTGGTGGGAGGGGATAGCCAGTTCATGAATTCATTATAGCAATTTAATTGGATCACTGCACTACAAATTGAAAACATTCATCATGGGCAAACAAAACACTCACAGAGCAAAGCCACAAAGCATGTGTAGGGAAAACATGTGAGTCCCACAAAAGATTTTCTTGAGCCCATGGGGTAGTGCTACAACATCTTGTGTCACAATTTAAAGGGTAACTTCTGTATTTTCAATCTGGACCCTATTTTCCCATATACGTGTGTCTGAATGATAAATAGAGATGAGCGGAGAGCACTGCAGTGGGCAGCGGTGAAACAGATTTGCAATGTAACCACTTGGGGCATTTGTGCATCCTCAGTTTACATCCACTAAGAGTTTGTTTTTGCCACCGACAGGCTCATATTATTATTCCAAGTGTCCCACAGAAAGGATCCCTACAGAGATAAGCGAGTAAGATCCTTTTTAATGAACCAGAAACAGCCCCAAAATTGCTATCGACAAACCCACCAGTCTCCATTTAGATAAACAGTAGTTTTAATGTATATAGTGCCAGCTTATTTTAACATCTAACTGTAAGAATTAAGGGTTTATTTCAACCAAGCCAGAGCTGGTAATTGTTGGAACAGTGGAAAGACAAACCACACTTGTTTTTATGAGTTTTATTTTGTGCTTGTCGACTCTGAATGAAGTGTGTTTTAGGATGATTAAACTACTTTCAATTTAAATGGAGTCTGGCGGGTTTGGCAATTGCAATTTCAACGCTGTTTCTGGTTAAACATAAAGGATCTTTCTCTTCAACATGAAGTCTATCTCTGTAGGGATCCTTTCCAGGATGTTGTCAGATACTTGTAATAACAATCTGAGCCTGTCAGTGGCAAAAACAAGCACTCTTTGCCAGTTAATGTTACATTTCAGCCTGCTTTCGCGGCTGTCTGTTGCAGCAGTCTCACTCAACACTAGACCAATTTAAAAAGTTGTTGCTCCCATTAGTCAGACACAAAAACAAACCAAGGTAGGGTCCAGGTTGAAAAATACCACTTAAAGAACAGTAGTTTCCGGGAATTAAACATCTGAGCTGTACACAAATCTGCGTGACAGTTCCTCTAGCTCATCATCACTACTGCGAAAACAGTTGTGCCCTGCAGCGCAATGAGCTGCACAAAATGGATGATGACGAAGAGACAAGAGGCGGGAGGGAGGTTGAGCAACGGTAGGAAGACCAACCTACATTTGAGTCAGGTTTGTTTTGAAAGAGAGTGGGGGCAGGGATGCTATCAGACACCACATATAATCACTGTTGGAGCAACAAGTGCAAAGTCAGTGCTACTGATAACCTTGACTCATATTTTCCTATTTAAGTAAACCTGTGGTTTTTAGACATTTATCTACTTATAACAAACATGTGTGTGTCACATGAATCTGATCACATCCACAAAGACTGTGTGGATGTGTCTCTTTAGGACAGCAAACTCAAAAGCTCTTTCAGATATCTCCTCAAAACATTAAACTCTCTTATCTATGGCTATACTGCTTGTGTTAAAGTTGGCAGCAGGTCTGGCCTTTCCTCCTGTGAGGTCATTTATCTCTGGTTATTTTTAACTGAGGGTGCTGCCTGGGCAGACTCAACCTTATTCACGTGTGTTATTTGCATGCAGCAGCACCTCCTTGAAGTCGTGTGGACCAGAAGACAGGTTTAGCCAGAGGTGTCTGACGCATGAAATCTTTACTTTGTGACTAATATCAACGTAGAAGGGTTAAATAAGACAATTAAAAAAAAGAAAACAATGACATAAAATGAAATAAAGCAGATTTTTTAGGGAAAAAAATACAATTTGCTGTTATACATGTAAAATAAAGCAAAATTAACAGATGCTAATGAGAAAACTGTACATGAAATACATATATATTTTCGTTGCTGCTATTTTAAACATTCAAGCTTTGGACTGTGGCATTATATTCCAGTATTTAAGTATTTACTACAGTCACGTAAAATATATTTATGTATATGTGTTGCCAGTTAATTATAAAGGCAGAAAACACAGTGCTCCAGTTACATAGACAAAGGAGACTTGCCTCGTGCCGACCGTTAGCCCCTGACAACACACTGAAAAAAACGTTAGCTTAGCCGTTGCTTTACTCCACATATTGAGACAAGTTCAAAGAAAAATAAAGTTATATCACTAAATTCAGGACTTTTAACCTCTTTAACGACGTCTTTAGTTATAGGCAGGTTATTACCTCACGCCGACGTTTCCAGATGAAGCTTCCTCTCCAGTTACAAGTGGACAAAACAAATATTGAAAAAAAAAAAAAGTATGGAGGCAAATAAATCTGTATCCTGAAACCGTTTATCAGTATCTGTTATAATATCTGCCCCTCGGATAAGTTATGGCAAACAACGTAAGCTGTTACACAGCCGCGACATTTTGACTTTGAAGTGATGACAAAAACAAAGAGCTCTAACTAGCTAACAGTAAACACTGGACCCATATATACTTGTCAGCCGAAAAAAAAATAAAAAAAATCCGGCCCGCTGCGCCCACTCAGCTGGTGCTGCCAGTGCATCATGGGTAGTTGAGTTCCATTGGCTGCTGCCGCTTACTGTCAGCCCTAATCAGGAAACGACACTTCCCGTGAGCCTCTCGTTCTCCACGTGGCTGTCCTTTGTTTGCAAACAAACTTATCATGGTGAAAAAGTTGGGAAGAAGTGACGGCGGTTGAGCAATACACGCAAACAACCGCAGTTTTACGGCGGTATTTGTGTAAAACTGAAGAAGACATTTTGTACCACAATATTAATAGTACACTGTACACCTAAATATCGTTATATCTACTTTAATACCCTGTATGTATATAACAACAGCCTTCCGTGTATTGACGTAGTTGTCACACTGACACACAATGGCACATAAAAAACACAGCTGTAATGTGATACTAAGGACACGTGAAAACAGGATGAAACGAAGCATGCTGCGTTTTTTTCCAGGTGAGGAGGAAGGAGGAGCTAAGTTGGAACAAAGAGTGTCACAACTTCCTCAGTCTGTTGCAAAATATTTCTGAGAGCTCCCAGCAGAGTTCCCTGAAAGTGTCCACGTTGTAACAGTTCCCCTATTTACCCTGTTTTGGTGCATGTGCGTAGAACTCGAGAGAACTGTTCCCTTTACACATCATAGCTACTTATGTCAGTGGAAGTTACAGCTCGGCTCCAAAATATACACATACACACTCACTGGCCACTTTATTAGGTACACCTTGCTTGTACAAGGTTAGACCCATTTTCCTTCAGAGCTGCCTTAATTCAGAATCAGAATTAGAATCAGAAATACTTTATTGATTCCCGAGGGGAAATTGTTGTGTTACAGGTGCTCCTTGCAAGAGAGGAAAGATACATGAAAATATAAGGAATTTAAACAATAGTATTTACAAATATATAGTTAAAATAAACAGGAATTAACAAAAAAATAAAAAGTGAATAAATAAATAAATATATATATATATATATTTTTTTTTTTTTCTTTCTGACATTAGATTCAACAAGTTGCTGGAAACTTTCCTCTGAGATTTTGGTCCATGTTGACATGATGACATCACACAGTTGCACTGTATCAGATGATTCTGTGGTCATGCAGATTTTCAATAATGCATTAGGTAGAAAAAGATTTCCACACACTTAAATACATCTATGGTCTATTAGACCTTCATCAGAGTATACATATGCATACGTATACGATGTGAGACCGAGTGAGGTGGAGCGGTAGCTATTCTGCATCGAATAACACATTAGGTAACATTTATTTAATCCTTGATTTTGTAGATATAATTTAAGTAAGTATGAAATAAAAAAAGTTTGGAATAAAATCCACTTATTATAGCTAAATAAAACAGACGCCTTCTGTTTGTCATTTTAAAAAGAGAGAAAATTGAGTGAATCCATACTAATGCCATCATGTGGGTTTTAATTGAGAAGCACTTCCTGTCTTAACCCGTCTTTTTGAATGCAGCAGGCTATATCATCTAGCCACAAGACATTGAAGAGAGTGCAGATGGCAAGTGCCTCATTTCTCATCTCACAAATACTTATGTAAGCTGTTTGGCTAAGGTAAGGAGACATATTTTGTGATCACTTTAAACTGTCAACTGTTAAATAACACGATTTTATGGTTTGCTAAAAATGCATTGTTTTTAGATAGATGGCTGACGTGTTTTTCACTATTGTGACTCACTGCACATACTGCTTAATGTTATTTTTTCACGCTGCAGATTCGTCTCCTGTTCCACCACATCCCAACGGTGCACTCATAGATTGAGATCTGGTGACTGTGGAGGCCATTGGAGTACAGTGAACTCATTGTCATGTTCAAGAAACCAGTTTGAGATGAT
>NC_065526.1:11154331-11186374 GCF_006386435.1 Epinephelus moara | reverse complement strand
TGTTGCCTTTCTATCATCTTGTCTCCTCTGACCTCTGGCATCAACAAGACATTTTCACCCAGAGAACTGCTGCTCACTGGATATTTTATCTTTGTCGGACCATCCTCTGTAAACCCTAGAGATGGTTGTATGTGAAAATCCCAGTAAATACTCAGACCAGCCCGTCTGGCACCAACAACCATGCCACGTTCAAAGTCACTTAAATCACCTTTCTTTCCCATTCTGATGCTCAGTTTGAACTTCAGCAGGTCGTCTTCACCATGTCTACATGACTAAATGCAGAGTTGCTGCCACATGACTGGCTCATTAACTATTTGCATTAAGCAGTTGAGCAGGTGTACCTAATAAAGTGGCCGGAGAGCATATACTGTTCACTTTTGTACTCCTGAAATGTAACAGCTTTCAGATTACCAGGTACCCTGTTAAAATGTATTAATATACCTACTTTGATTGCATAATCAAAGTAATGTAACCTATTACATCTGATTACAGGTGCTGGTGGTATATATTATATACACTCATTGGCCACTTTATTAGGTACACCTTGCTTGTACCAGGTTGGTTGCAGGTTTTTCTTTCAGAGTTGCCTTAATTCTTTCTGACATAGATTCAACAAGGTGCTGGAAACATTCCTCTGAGATTTTGGTCCATGTTGACATGATGACATCACACAGTTGCACTGTATCAAATGATTCTGTGGTCATGTAGATTTTCAATAATGCATTAGGTAGAAAAAGATTTCCACACACTTACATGTATGCAGTGTTTCATTTTATTGTTGAGCTTTCAGTCTATTAGACCTTCATCAGAGCAGACATATACATACATATTATTATTATTATTCCTGCAAGGCAACATAATTAATGTTATATTCTACAAACATGTTTTTTACCAAAAAGAATAAGAATTGGATGTTACCCTCATCAACTGTCTGTAACTGTAATTTAATTACATTTTTTTCTCTGACACTATATCTATTTTGTAATTAATCTATGTAGCTATTACACCGTATTTGTGTGAGTGTCTGCTGTCTTTAAGTCACAGTCACATGGCGACCACCCATCAGACCATGATTTCAGAGCAGGACCACTCACAGTCACAGGTCTCTGTCCCTGAAGTCATACAGGTGCAGTGAACGGGCTTTTGTCACCAACAGTAAAACAAACCAACTGGAACATCCAGCAGTTTAGACACATCAGCAGCTGCACAAGGCAGGTTGCACCTGCTGTACAAGTTCACCAGGACAACAAGTAATCGGAGAAGACCACAAGGAAGACTCTCAAGGTAACTGAGCATCACTGCCAAGAGCAAACATGTCCAATAAAAACGAGGTAATCAATGAAACAGAAGAGAATCAGACATGTTGTATGGTGCCATGGAAACTGATACAAAAATGAGCAAACGATAAATGTGATATTTGTGTGTATCTGATCCACCTACAGATGTAGACAGGCTGGCAGTGAGCGAGGCTCAGTGGCTTGATAACAAGCAAACACGCATAAATTTGCTGCAGGAAAGAGCCATGACGCAGCCCCGTGGACAGACAAATGTGTCCCTCTGCTGTTGAGTGGTTGTACCGGTTGATGACACACTGCAGACACAAAGATAAGTCCCTGCAGCAAAGATGTCTGACTCATCACTATCCACCACACCTTCCTAAACGAGGGAAGGTGTTCTGTCAGTCAGCCAGTTGTTAATGATCTTGGACAGCCAGATTTAGACAAACACGGCTTTGAGGGCAAATGGAGTAAAGTGCTTGGTTACAACAGTATGGTCATAAACCTGAGGCTTAGTGTCACGTTCTGCCCAGCTTTCACATTACGTAATGAGGATAAAATACACATATGGGTTGCACAGTTTATTTATTTTTTAAATCATGGGATTAAAGACGCCTCAACACTGGGACATAAACTCAGAGAGCAAGCATATTCTCATTCGGATCCACACATGCATTAAACTAGCTCTCATTACACACACAACACACACGATGACAGGTGGCAGCGGTGTTGGATCACTAATTTACAATTCACCGTAACCATGATATGTGTTATTTAGAAGAAAAGAGCAGAATGACAAATGAGGCTCGCTGAGGTGACGCAATGGAAAACATGGACAGGGCAGTAACCAGGGCTGTAGCTACCACTGGGAACACAGGGGGTATGTCCTCAGTATTGTTTCTGGGAATATGGGGAGTTTAACGAGCTGAGGAGGAGTTTACGCTCTAAATTTAGACACAAATTACACATGGTGTTTTAGAGTCACTATTTTTACATTTGCTGCTGTAAAGCCAAAAAAAGAAAGATAAAATAAACGGATTTTAGGGTTACTTGGACATGGAATTTAGACAATATACACCAATAAACAATATATTTTAAAGGTCCTATTTTATGCTCATTGTAAGTTCATGCCTGCATTTTTGGTTTCTGCTTGAAATATTTTCATGCTTTAATGCTCAAAAAACACTTTATTTTCCTCAAACTGTCTGCCTGAATATACCTGTATTCACCCTCTGTCTGAAACGCCCCGTTTTATTACCTGTCTCTTTAAGCCCCCACTGATAAAAACAGCCCGGCTTGCTCTGATTGGTTAGTGTTCACATCACAACTTCCCAGAAGTCCTGACAGCTCATTCAAAGGCACAGTTTCTGAATACAGACTTGATGCATTTCTCTGTGGACTGAGCGTTTTGACACTTTAACAGTATTTATATAGCACCTATACCTGCTCTATAATAAAAAGAAGACATGGACATCAGATTTTTTTTATGATATGGGACCTTTAAATGAATGTAGAAAATGTGGAAATAGAAAAATAGACTCTTTTTGATGGCTAGTCAAAATAAAATTGCCCTTGGGGGATCTGAACTCATCCTGGTTACTGTCCTTACAGTTACAACAGAAAATATGTGCATCACAAATAAATCCATTGGACACATTTTGATAAATAGACAGTCTGTAAGTGTCTTCTTTTAACCTGTGATCTGGCCGAGTCTCCTGTGCTGTTTCAGCAGCTGCATCAGAGTGTCAGAGAGCTCCCTGTACCGCAGCCCATACAGGTATGGAGCAAACGTTCTGGGCAGTAACATGAGAATACACATATTGATTGTGCTGATCCACACACGAACATCCTGACTTATGTCTTTCCTCAGAAACAGGGAGAGCTCCAGAGTGAATACAAAGCCGGGGACAAAGTAGAGCAAGAGAAGAACCCCGTGAGCCAGCAGCGTGACCCGGGCCCTGGAGAAGCGGTTCTGCCAGATGCCTTGGGTCCTTGTTACCATGTAGAGCCGAATGTAGCAGTATAAAATGAGTATAGTACAGATGAGTGCAGTGATGAAGAAGTAGATGTGGATCTGATCTCTGTTCTGGCCCTCAATGAAGCCGAGGGAGATGAGGACCAGGCACACAGCTCCCGTCTCATGAGGAGTCACCCTCTTCACCTCCATTATGATCACCAAGGTGAACGGGTACATGGCTGCCAGCAGCCACACCCCCACCAGAATGCGGCGGATGCGGGCTGGTGGAAGAATGTCATGGTAACGGAGAGGCCAGCGAACCGCAGCGTAGGTGTCGACCACCATGAGGGTGACTGTGAGGATGGCACAGCAGTAGACGGTGACAGTGACGGCTGTGACCAGCTCACACACCAGCCAGTGGAATCGAGCTTTGGCAGCATTACATATCACCATAGTCAGGTTGAGGACGAGGAAGAGGATGTCTGCTGTCAGGGTGTTGGCCACCAGAACGTAACGTGTCTCCTGACGCAAGGCACGGGACAGAAAAATGCACGTCAGGAGAATGGGGTTTGCCAGCAAGGTGGCCAGAGTGATGACTGTAGCAGGGATGATAAACAAATTTAGGTTCCACTTCCGTATACACTCCTCCCAGTCCTGTGTGATGTTTGAAATGGAAATGAACACTGATGAGGTCATTTTGTCTTTTGAGGAATGGAGGCACAGATGCTCTGACTGAGGTGTGTTTTATGATGTGTTGACTACTTCCTCCAGCAACTTCCTGTTAATGAAAAGACCATAAATTAATATCAGCAGAGTGGACCACGTAAAAAAGGAAGCACGTTAATGCATCCAAATACACAGTCTAGTGCAGTGATGGTTCCCAACTGGTCCAGCGACAGGGTCTAGATTTCTCCTTGGTCATTGGTTCACGGTCCACACAGGTGAATCTATTCGTCATACTTGTGCTTGGCCATGTCGTTGAACTAGTTTGCTGTCTCTGTTGAGTGGCAGTCTGTTTGTCAGTCACACTACAGCAGGATACGGCACTTCAAAATGAAATCTCTGTGCCGGAAATTCACTGTACTCCAAAATAAAGTGTGTTTTTTACTAACTTCACACATTTGCAAGTCACTTGCGGTCCATTCAGAATGGACCCGTGACCCACCAGTTGGGAACCACTGGTCTACTGTATGAGTAGTGAGACTATTTTACATATATTTTTCATATAATTATAACCAAATTAACTGCTGTGAGAAAAGAAGTAACAGTAACTGAAATATGAAAAATGAAATATGGTTTTTAAACAATATCTCTCAAGGTGTTCATACCCATCCAACGCATTCTCACTCCGACCTCGTCACAGACTGACGTTTGGTCATGGACTGAAAGGTACCCTGGGTGCGTTGGTTGTTGAGGGTCTGGGACGCTGTGTCAAGTTCTGCCTGTTACATGCATTGACTTCTTTCAAAATACACTTCCGTTTTCACAGGACATTCACCATTCACATACAGTCTCTTTCAAAATATAAACACTACATTGGTTTCTACACTACACTACTTTTTTTCCTTCAACAACAAACACACGTGGTTGGGTTTAGGCAAAAAGAACAGGGTTTGGCTTTAGAATCTTACGGGACATGAACACCACTCTCACGGGTGAAAGTCAGTGTTTCTTGGACCCATCCATCATTAATCCCGCCCGCCCCAGTCGGACTTTCGCTGCCTTAACTTTTGTCCCTGTCCAGCTGTGTTTCCCCCTGACGCCGGCAGTCACTATTAAACTACTACGACCGTGCATCATCCCAACGTTAAAGAATGCCTTTTTTTGTTGGTTTTGTGACGCCACAAGACGACTTCTGCAAAGGCGTAGGTTTGTTTTAACATTGGGTTTGACACATTAATATAGCTCCAACAGAAATTTTGAGCGTTAAACACTTAATTTTCTGCATTCTGGTGAATTTTTCTGCATCAATTTATGGTGTAAATTTCTTTAATTTTGTCAAAATAAAATCCTTCCCTATTTACATGTTTTTACTGGGGGGGGGGGGGGCGCACATGCATGTGATCTAAACTTCTAGGGGAATGTGTCCCTTGTGCCTCCCACAAAACCTAAACACAGTCCTAAAATTTTGCAGTTCCCTCTTCGCTATTTATAGTCCAGGCTGGATTAGTTCAGTCAACACCATTACGAAAATGAGAAGCCAATATTTAAATATGAACACACAGTAGAAGACTTAGCCGCTTGTGTTTTATGTTGCCAAAGAAAACAAATGCAAATGAACAAGCTGAAGTTGTCTGTTGTTAAGTCAATGCAAGCTGCATTACAAAATACACATTAAAATTTTATATTTTAAAAATTAACAATCAACTGCAGCTGCAGTTTGAGTGGAACATAATTTTTGGAACTTAATATACATAAATTTCCCGACACTCTTGGGTTGGCATCAGTATTAAAAGCTAAAATGAAAATTTTAATAATGCAAACATAATTATGCCACTGCCACCCCCTGCACAAATGCCGACAAACACTTGAGACTGAAACAGATAATCGCTTGGTTCTATTTCGATGTCTTTGTGAGAACACACACATCGACAAATTATTGACTGACCAAAGGTAGGTTTTCTTACCTGATGTCCCGGAGAGAAAAACCTCTCTGTATTAGTCCATTAGGACTTTACGCTTCGATAAATCAATGGATGTTTTGTACGACTGGTCTCACACGCTGGCCTTATCTGATGTACTCTGTTGACTCACACAGATAATATACTGTAAGGGATGGAGAAAGCTACGGCCACTCGTCAGTCACATAGTTACAGGGTGGAGCTTTTATCCTCTTCGCTGCTTCTCATGCTGTCACTTTTTCCATGTTTTATATCCAAGAAGTTTTAAGTGGCTTGATTCAAGAAAGCCATTTGAAAACCATATTGTTTAAATTGATAAGATTCACATTTTCATCTTACTGGAATTTATACCAATCATCAAGGATGTCGAACTCTAATTGCTTTAAAGGGACAGTTCACTCCCAAATCAAAAATACATGTTTGTCCTCTTACCTGTAGTGCTGTTTATCAGTCTAGATTATTTTGGTGTGAGTTGCTGAGTGTTGGAGATATCAGCTGTAGAGATGTCTGCCTTCTCTCCAATATAATGGAACTAGATGGCATTCGGCTAAAATATACGTTTGAAAAACTCAACAGCAATGTCTCTTTCCAGAAATCATGACCTGGTGATTCAAGATAATCCATAGACCTTGTTGTGAGCAGTTTCATATAGGAGCTATTTTCTTTCTAAAGAGCTACACCTGCAAATCATATCATCGCGCAGGAGGAAGCGAGCTTACCTAGCACCACTAAGCTAGCTAACGTTAGCGCTCTCACAAGCATGAACCCGCACACCTCCTTCTGCGTGGTGATAAGCTTGGCAAATTTAGCTTGGTAAAAAGAAATTAGTTCCTACATGAAACTGCTCACAATAAGGTCACCATGCAGAAGGAAGTGTGCAACTACTCATGGACAAGAGGCTCGAGCTCATGACAGTGCAGGATATGAACATTACTGCCGCCCTTCTTGGCTGAGCTGTAACATTAGCTAGCTCGGTGGTGCAAGGTGAGCGAGCAGAAAATGCACTCTTCCTTCTACATGGTGATACGGTCGGCGGGTGTAGTTTTTTTTAAAATTTATTTATTTATTTATTTTTTGTGGGCATTTTTAGCCTTTATTTAACAGGACAGACAAGCGTGAGGGGGGGAGAGAGAGAGGGAGTGACATGCAGCAAAGGGCCACGGGCTGGATTCGAACCCAGGCCGCTGCGGCAACAGCCTTGTACATGGGGCGCCTGCTCCACCACTAAGCCACCGACGCCCCAGGGTGTAGTTTGTTAACAAGAAAATAATTCCTACATGAAACTGCTCACAACAAGGTCTGTGGATTATCTTGAGTAACAGGTCATGATTTCTGGAAAGAGACATTGCTGCTGACTTTTCCAAATGTATTTTTTGAGTGCCACCTAGTTCTGTTATATTGGAGAGAGAGCAGACATCTCTACAGCCGATATCTCCTACATTTGGCTATTCACTATTCGCAGGGGCAGCAGGCTGAGCAAAGTGCCCCAGATGTCCCTTTCCCCAACGACACTTTCCAGCTCCTCCTGGGGGACTCCGACGTGTTCCCAGGCCAGATGAGATATGTAATCCCTTCAGCGTGTTCTGGGTCTGCCCCGAGGCCTCCTACCAGTGGGACGTGCCCAGAACACCTCCAACGGGAGGCACCCAGGGGGCATCCTAATTAGATGCCCAAACCACCTCAACTGACTCCTTTCCACGCAAAGGAGCAGCGGCTCTACTCTGAGCTCCCTCCTGATGTCCGAGCTCCTCACCCTATCTCTAAGGCTGAGCCCAGCCACCCCACGGTGGAAACTCATTTCGGCTGTTTGTATCCATGACCTCATTCTTTCGGTCACTACCCAGAGCTCGGTCACCAAAAGGAAAAATATGAATTTTTGATTTTGGGCTTAATTGTCGCTTCAGCTTGTGTTGAGTCACTTAAGGAAAGTCAAAAGCTTTTCGACCATGAAAAGAATATATGTAAGAAAATATTCACCACGTTCCCATCCAACTAGTGTGACTCATCCATATATTGGTCATCTATCAACCTAACCACACTGACGTCACCACATTTTGCGCATTGACGCTGTCACTTAATGAACACAGAACCTCAAATCAAAAGAGGCCACTTGGTTCCAATCTGTTATCACAATGGGCACAAAAGAGAACAAGCTAGGTAACGATACCTGCGACATTGTTTCCCATGTGTGTTTTAGATAAGAATTTTCTAAAGCACTTCATGACAAATCTGAGTTCAACAACCTGATGAAAGGAAACATTTTATTAGTTTATCACCATCAGATTTTCTTATGTAATTCCTCCTTCAAACCCAGTCCTTCCCATAGTGTTCTGTCATTTCTTTCTCCTCCTCTTCCTGTATCCATCTCTCCCTCTACTCTCCTCATCGTCTTCAACTTCCTCTTCCTCGCCACCGTCACTATCAGCTTCAACGGTGCCCCAGTGCTTCTCCTCTTCCTGCCATTCTCTTGCCATCAGTTTCTTAAATACATCGTACTCCTCCGCTGATGCATTGGCAACATGTTGGAGGAAGGTGTCCTCGTCAGCGCTGAGGATGCTCTCCAGTTTGGGGTTGATGATGAGCGTCTGTCCCTTCTTGTCTGGGGTCTGATACAGGCCCCTGCGCTCCAGAAAACAGTGTCGACAGCGCACCTCGTCCAGAGTGAAACGGAACAACCTGCACTTCGCCATCTCCGCCTGTTTGACACCCATTCGGAAGTAGACGTACTGTGGAGAGATGAGTTAATACATGCTGTTACAAACAAGAAAGTAAGATGTAACTTAACATGGCTATACGGCATATATCAGATTATTTATAATAATAACAACTTTATCTGTAGAGCACTTTTTGAGCTGCTTTCCAATGTGCAGAAATGTAAGCATATCCATACGCCTTTAATTAATATACCTGTAAGCATGCATACATATACACATGGCTGCAAATACATACACTCCCATACATACAATAAGCCCATCAACTGTCAGGAGAGGCCAATCTGTAAAAGTAAGTTTTCAGACGAGATTTAAAGACATGAACGAAGACGTGAAAGGCTGTTCCAAAGCCGAGAGACAAGAACTGAAAAGGCTCGACCACCCTTTGTCTTTAACCTGGACTCTGGGTCAGTTAGAAGACCCAGACTAGCAGACCTCAGTTATATACTCTGGTGCCAGATCATTGAGAGCCTTGTACGTAGTTAAAAGAACTTTAAAAGGGATTCTAAAAAGAGACTAGAGGCCAAAGCAGGGAAGCCAAAATAGGCATCCTGTTCTGGTCAAATGTCTAGCTGCTGAATTTTAAATGATTTAGAGCTGGTGTACAGGTGAAAAAAGACATTACAGTAATCAATATTAGTGGCTAAATAATCAGTTTCACAGTTAATAGCAGCACAAAACCTGAAATGAACCTTTCTTACAACACTGATCTATTCACGGCCACAATTGCAAAAGGATGTGGAGTTCAGTTATGACCACCAGAGGGAGTATTGTAGCAGTGTCCCAACTCCATACTGCACAGCAGGTTCAGAAAATGTAAAGGCGGCCTATACGAACGGGGACATCCGGCCCAGACGCCACCTCTGAGCGGCCCAGCATTCATAAATCTGATATACCAATATAACTGAAATATGTTAACTACATTTAGTGCTCTGAAGTAGCTGACGATAGAGCCATCTCGCTTCCCTCTCATCTCTGTTGAGTTACACATGCTCAGTACCAACTAGGCAGGCTCGATGGATCGGTATATCGACACTGCCAGTTATATCGTTCACAAATCAGCTTTCTTCGCATGCTGTGACTCAGTTATGACCACACTAACAGCTGTCTTCTACTAAAGCTTTTCCTTGACCTCGATGGTAAACGTCATGAGGTGACGTGAGGTGAGGTTTGTGTGTTTGTGTGTGAGGCAGAGAGGGAGGTAAATACTGGAAGAGAGAGATAGTGTTTTATTGGTTATTTTTATTGCCACCTGTTATGGTTTGTGAATTGACGGCATTAATAGCTCTTTTTTTGTTTTGTTTCTGTGCTATGTGACGTGCCTGGGTCAGATATGTGACCGTCACTTCTTTATTTTGACAGTGAAACAATGAGCATTGCTATTTTTCACTACGTTCACCTGTATGTTTAAAATTTGTCATTATCAAAAGCTAAAAAAAAAAAATCTTTTTAAATCCGGCCCGATTAAATTTGTAACTGAATAGCTCTGACGTCGAGTGTTTACGCTGAAAAAAAATAAGCATGGATATTAAAAATGTTTAGCTCTGAGTGTGCTGTTAATGGACACTATTGTGCTACAACGCAAGGAAATTAATGAGCTGCTCCCGGCTGGATAGAAATCAAATTGTGGATGGTGGTGAAACAGCTGCTGGTACACGTCATGAATAAATACTGTCTGTTTGTGAAGTGTGTATCAGAGACTGACATCTGTCAGCATTTGTCTTGAATCATTTCCTGTTAGAGCACAGCGATGTTGATTTCTTGTGTACTAAATGGAAAAGTAAATAGTGTACACTGTATGTAATTACTGTCTGATTTGAATTGAGACACAGTCTATGTGAACAGCGAGGGTGTTGTCTTTTACAGCTGTGACCTTTGATGTGATGTTTGGTCAAGTTTTGAGGAAGTCAATAAATCTGCGGTCGACCATGAGAACAGTACTTTATACATTGGGAGCTGTTGCCTGACTGAAGAGCTATTGAACTTCTTTATAGTTCAATTAGCCCTGCAACTAATGTTTATTTATGTTGATTTTTTTATATCCTTCTTTTTCTTTAACTTTGATGACTACGGCTCATAAAAATAAAGAATCCAGTATCTCAAAATATTAGAATATTATGTACGCAATCAAAAACAAAAAAAAGAATTTATAATACAGAGATGTCGACCGTCTGAAAAGTATGTTCATTTATGCACCTAATACTTGGTCAGGCCTCCTTTTGCATGAGTTACTGCATCAGTGCGACATGACATAGGGGCCATCAGCCTGTGGCACTGCTGAGGTGTTACAGAAGCCCAGGCTGCTCTGATAGCGGCCTTCAGCTCGTCTGTATTGTTGAGTCTGGTGTCTCTCATCTTCCTCCTGACCTGAGCCGCATAGGTTGTCTGTGTGGTTCAGGTCACGGGAGTAGCAGTAAGGACGCATTCACACTGGAGCCATTTGGTCCACTTTAAACGAACCCTGGTCCGCTTCCACAGATAGTTCGCTTCGTTTGGAGTGGTGTGAACGCTCATTCGTACTCTGGCGTGGACCAAAGGGGCAAACCCTGGTCCGCTTGAAAACTGGGGGTCTTGGTTCACTTGCAAGTGAACCCGGGTGCGGTTCGCTTACAGTGGGAAATGCAAACGGACTATCCAGTGAACTAAAGAGAGGAAGTGACGTAGAGCGCAATGCATTTTGGTGCTTAGTGTTTTTGTGGTGACCAAGCCGGCTGAAGGGGATGGATTTCTGTTTTTGGATGAGCCGGGTTTTCTTCTTCCTCATGTTTTTTTTCCTTCATGGTCAGTGGTCGTTTCGGGCAATACTACCCCCAAAAAAGCAGTTATTGTAATTGCGTGAAGTTGTCCAGGTGGTTTGGTCCACTTTAAAAAGTGCAGTGTGGAAGTGAACCAAACTAAATGAAGGTGTGAAATTTTTCGGCATTCCCTGCCCAATCGAACCGAGTCCCCCGCACTATCCTGGTGTGAATGCACCCAAAGAGATTAAAGGCTCAGGAAACCTTTGCAGGTGAGTTAATTGGCTGATTAGAGCTCTTCTCAAGACTGTGTGAGCCTGGAATAAATACAGTTTTCCATTTCTGACGTAACAGAGAAGAAATATTCAACTTTTTCCACGATATCCTAATTCATTGAGATGCACCTGTGTGTCTATAAAACTGCCTCATTCCTCTCTTGTCTTGTTTACATGCTGACCTGAAACTTGTACTCCAGCTGATCCATGTTCTCCAGTACGACTGCCGGAGTATCTCTGAGGATGTCTGTGACCTGCTGGACGGTAAACAGGCACTTCTCCCTGAGGAACATCACCACACTTTTTACTGTCTTCACAGGCACAGTGAGGATCTGGGGGTAATAGGACACCACTCTCTGGAGGCTGCCTGAAGGGAGATATAAGGAGAAATACTGGTTTTATATTCACAGGAAGCATCTCATTAATATTGAGTACTTCGACAATGTTTTGATGAACTATACTACACAGTGATCACAATCTCACCTTCAACTAAACCTAGTTTCCGCATGTTGGCTATGCGCTGCTGAAGCTGCGATTCTTTGACAGTGTACAGCTCTGGACATTTCTCCAGCAGCTTCAGCACAGTGGAGGGACTGAGGCCCAAGACAAACAGAGCTGTGAGAGTTGACAGAGCATGTTTGGCAGCATTTCCTCCTCGGAGTTTGGACACGGCTTCACAGATCTGCTCTGCCTGGGTGTCTGTGAATCCCATATCCAGCAGGGAGTGTGGGGACAGCTCTGCCACTGGCTTACAGGGGAGGTCATGGTTGTGTTGCGTTGGCTGCAGAGTGCTCTGGCTGGTGGGGGAACAGAACAGTCTGCACCCGGTGCACAGAGGACGGAGGTGGCTTCTCCCAAACCGAAGTGGGTTGAAGACAGAGGAGGGGGGGTTTCTCACAATCCACCTGAGAGCCTGTAGAAAATAAATAATGGTTATGATACACAAACGGCACTTACGTTATGTCCCCGTTCATAGTGAACAGTCTAAACAGCACAACTGTCATGGCTGTAGAGCAACTGCGAGAAGTTAGCAGAAGACAGACTAATAAACCAGCTGTGCTATCGTTAGCATGTTAGCAAACATGAAGGTTATAGCGGAAGTTTACAGGCTGTTAGTCGCTTCTTCGACATTTTTAAGCAACGTAGCTCATTAAATTAAATATTCAACAATGTAATAATTGTACTTTAAGTTAAAAAAATAAACAAACTGTCATATTAGGTAGCATTTTGATTCACCTGACGCGCAGCAACTCGAGTACCCATGCTTGTCCGTCGTACATATACTTCCGTCTTTCAGCCTGAACAGACAGTAGAGGACAAAGGTTCCGCTTACAGCAAACACAGGAAAAACAAAAATTAGACTTTTGAATTTCTCTTTAGACGGACACTAACCATCAAAGAGGAGACGAGACGTTTTATTTTTTAATGTCAACGTGTTTTTAAACATGGAATTTCTCTGTATGCTCCAACAAATGTGTTAATTCATTTTCTTTTAATTTCTGAGCAAATGGACAAGAATGATCAACTTATTTTTCACATGAATTCATAAGAATATTTAAGTGAAATGCAATCAGTCAGTTCCAGTAATTTGCATAGTCAAAACAGTGTAATAATAATAATAATATATGGTAGGGGTGGGGTGTCTTATGCATAGTCCTTATTTATGGTTTGAGTTGTAGTGATTGTTTTATTCAGCAGAAAATAATTGTTTCTTGCTGCTTTCTTTGAAGCTTTAACATATATTAAGAAGCTCAGAAACACAAAATGCTTACCTTGTCTTATCTATGTTTATACAACAATCTGCTCATTTATATGTGAATAACCCTGCACTTTATAGGGTAGAATATTACTGATTAAGCATTTTAACTCAAGTTTACAAACAGTATTTACAGCAAAGTTTTCCCCAAATTTCAGACAAATTAATCAACTTTAAGAGTTTCATTCTCACCAAATAAAGCACATGTGGTTATAGCTTTCACTACTCTCCTGGCAAAACGTTTCATCATTCTAAATTGGAAGTACCTTGCTCCCCCATCCTTTTCTCATCGGGTCAAGGATGTTATGTATTTCTTAAAGTTAGAAAAAAAATCAACACTCAAAGGTTCCTCTCAAACCTTTATTAAGATACTGAGTCCCTTTTTTGGACTTAATTGATTTGCTACTAGAACCCCTTGATAAAGAGGTACCTATAAATGTTGCATGACAGCAGTCTCTTTCTACATTTGTTTGAGGGATTAATACCATTATTTGGTGAAGTTCTGGTAGCGTCCCTCCTTTACCTGAATGTATCTTGTAACCTGTGATGTCATGGATGGGTGGGCAGGGTGGTAGGGATGGAATCAGGGGAGGAATGGTTGAACTGATGTCAAATATACATGTTTTGTGTCTTTGTTGTGGGATAAAAACTTTGAAAATCAATCAAACCTATTTACAAAAAGAAAAAAAAAAGAAGTGTTTTATGTCAGAAATCTGCAGGTGGAATCATTCAGGCCAAACAGCAGCTGCCTCGTTGCCTCACCATGTTAGAAACAGCAATGTGAAACTTTTTTATTGCACTGCCATTTAATGATTTACCATGTTTACTGCCTGCATTAAGAATACAAAATTTAAATACATTTACAATGTTTGCATGACAAACAATAAACTGTCTACAGTTCTGATCAACAGGCTATTGCTTGATCGTATAAAAAGCAACATTTGTAGTAAAATATTTATTAATCTATGAGAATAAATAGATAAAATATTGTAAATATACTTACAATGTTTAATTAAAAGACACAAGATTAAAATCATGAACATAAAATCGACATTTGTTTAACAGAAGCTGGATAATTAAAACTATTTCCTTCTATCAAACTAAGATCTTGGTTGTGAGGTTGTGGTCACTTGTGGGTTTTGGTGGCAAAGCTGTATCACTGTGAGCCATCGCTATGATTTTAAGGCGTGAAAGAATAAATACAATAAGATTACAAAGAAATGCTACATCATCATATTTAAAATCTCCTGTTTTGCTTTCTGCAATCACAAAAATGTCGAACAAGCACGTTTTGACCGACAGCAGCTTGATAATGTTCATCCCACCTGGTATCAAACTGTTCATACTTCATAAAAGCAAAAGGTCCATCTGTCTCTGAAGGACGAACACCTACACAGTAGTGTTTGATTGGACGGAGAAAATCTTCCCTTTTCTTGGGCTCCACCTCCTTTAAATTCAGCCTTTATTCCTCATGGAGATACTTCTGAAGCTCTGTTTCCAGGGCCACCATTGACAACCTGTCCTCCTCATCTTCCTCCTCCTCCTCCTCCTCCTCATCTTCCTCCTCATCTTCCTCCTCCTCCTCCTCCTCCTCCTCATCATCAGGAAGAGTCTCATCATGTTGATCCGGGAACAAGCTTTGCCTGATGTACACTTGAGGGCTGGACTCCTGGTGCTGTGGTGAGCCTGCTACAAGAAGAGAAGGTCCTGAGTAGATGAGCTGCCACTAACTTTAATTTGCACAGCTGAGACTGCAGATTATACAGATGGTAACTTATGCGGTGCCACTTCTCCACTACATGAAAGTTTGACCATGTGAGCTTTTGAAAGACAGGGACTGGGGGGATTCAAACTAGGCTAGTTAGGGGAATGACTTAGTGTATCTGTCTTAAATTGGTCTATAAAAGGTTGCCAGATCTGGTATGAATTGTTTTCACAACCTCTTAATGAGAATTTAATCTTTTCCAAATGCAGGTGGCGCATCACATCCTTCACGCCCCCCCCATGAGCATTTGTGTATCAATTACTCACCCTGTGTGTTGCGTTGAATTCATGAAGACAACTGTTTTTCCCACATGCCTCTACAGTGAACAAAGAATCCCAAAACTGAGACAATTCTTACGCAAGTTAAAGTGTTCAATGTTTAACAACAGTAAATTTATATGAAAACATCAGTTTACAATCCCTCACACAACTTGTCTAATCCAAGTTCAATTTATCCCTCCGTATGCTCAGTACATCCAAAACAGACAGCACTGGTGTTTTAAAGGGTTAGTTTGGACACAGCAAAGTCACCAACATTTCCAGGAACTTTTATTACCAGGAATTTATTTACCTGGGTAAAAGAATTCCTGGTAATCTGTGTGGTTTGCATTTCCACCTCACCTCAAAGTTCCGGAAAATATAGCGTGATAACGTAGATGATTCGGCGTGTGTCCTGTATTTGACTCCGCCAGCTTGTTTACTGGTAACATAGTGCTGGTGTAGAGAGTTGGGTCTGTTTGCCTCAGCCAGCAGCTAAGTTTGAAAGTATTTTAAGGTAACTGTCTACATGTTTACATGTTCATGCTTGCTGAACACATGTATTGATAAAGTATTGGCTTCTTACTCACTAAGGATTAATGTCACTTACAGTAACGAGTGTAGCTGCCGTCAACTCGAGTTAATTATTTTCACTTCGTTTCCACAGCGGCCACTCAGCTGTTCACCGGTTACCGTGTTGTGTCAGTGGATGTGTGTGGATGTGGAGGAGTTCAGCGCCAGCACACTTTTGTAATTTCGGTGGAAATGCGCCAAGGCTTTTCAAAAGCCCGGGTAAATGAGAAAAGTTCCTGCCGTGGAAAAGGGGCTCTTAACACAAACTAACTAATTGAGGCAGCTGTAGACCAGCAGCTCTCGTGTTCAGCGAGGTAAAACTGCAGTTATTGTCGATATAGTCTGGTTTTAAAGAAAGCATAGACAAGTTTGACTTTCTATTCAGTTCCCTGTCAGAGAGGGTTATCTGTTTGGGAAGTACTGAGCATACAACTGGATAAATGAGACTTGGATTATACTGCACGTGTTGTGTGAGAGTTTGTAAACTGATGTTTTGTGATGTTTGCTGTTGTTAAATGTGGACACCTTTTATTTAATTCTGCAAGACTTTTCTCCACGTATCGATCCTTCATTCACCAGAGCTAAGGGGGAAAACATTTTCTTCACAAATTCAACTTAACACAGGGTGAGTAACTGACATATACATGGTCATTTGGGAGATGAAGTATTCCTTTAAAGGTACTCACAGTTGCTCTGAGTTGCAGGGACCACCTCTGTCCAGCTGTACTCTGCCAGGGAAATGGGCTGGCTGATCCAGGACTGCAGCAGCAGCTGGTCCAGAGTCATTCTCTGGGCTGGATCAGGGTGCAGCAGCCCACATAAGACACCATGCAGATCTGAGAGTGTACATGGTGAAATGTCAACACTGAGTTGGAAAATATGTTTTTGGAAACTGTGAAAGTGAATCAGTGAAAGTTATTTGCAGTCACCAGCAGTATACCTGGAGTGAGGGGGAATGGAGGCTTCAGTCTGGCATCCAGGATCTCCTCAACACCACAGAAGGGGTTCTCACTGAACAGCAGAGTGTAGAGCAACACACCAAGAGACCACATCTCCAGCTCTGGACCCTCATAGCTACAACAGAACCCAACAAAGAGACGAACTATAATTACAACAGGCTAATTTGGCAACAACATGGCAGCACATTATTTATCAGTTAATTTAGTGCCTGTGTACGGCTGCGGAACTTTACGATCAGTATATCCTTGACGCTACATATAGTTTAACTATACATCGTAAAGGTTAATGGGTCATAAAAGTGATACAGGACTGGAAAACAGTGCTCTGACCTAGATTTAGCTTTAATGCTTTGAGTGAGCTGAGTAATCAGGACAGTCATTCCCCCTTTAAAATAAACCATCTATAAAAACAAGACCAATATGAAATTTCCTATTTGCTAAGTGAAAAGGAACAAATACCAGTTGTCGTTCTCAGGTATTATGTACATACGGATTTCCCTGAAGCACCTCTGGGGAGCAGTACTCCAGCGTGCCACAGAAATTGTAAAAGAGCTTCCTGGGAGCCATCATGGTGGCAGAGCCGAAGTCTATCAGGCGAATGTGGAAACACTTGTCGATGATGATGTTCTCATCTTTAATGTCCCTGTGAAGGATGTTCTTAGTCCTCAGATAGAAGACAGCGGCGACCAGCTGGGAAGAGACGGAACCTCCAGTTTAGACAAGAATAAATACACACTTCACATTTCAGAGCCTGTTCTCTTGTCTTATGTACATACCTGTCTGAAGATGTAGCTAGCCAGGGGCTCATCCAGCCTCGGCTGCATGTCTATGAACTCAAAAAGGTCCAAACCATCTCCATGTTTCTCCATAACCATCTGGAAGTAGGTCCCATTCTCAAACACCTCCAGCACCTAGTGGCACACATATATACATGATGAGCAACATAATTTAACATAATATAATGAAAGAAAGTTTTTACAACCTTGTGTCTTAAAGGGACAGTTCACCCCTGTTTTAAAAAACAAATATTTTTCCTCTTACCTGTAGTGCTGTTTAGCAGTCTAGATTGTTTTGGTATGAGTTGCTGAGTGTTGGAGATGGCTGTAGAATATAATGGAACTAGATGGCACTCAGCTTGTGATGCTAAAAGCACCAAAAACAAAATATGTTTAATAAACTCAACACCGTCTCTTTCCAGAAATCACGACCCAGCTACCCAAGATAATCCACAGACCTTGTTGTGAGCAGTTTCATGTAGGAACTATTTTCTTTGAACCGAACTACACCCGTCAACTGTATCGCTAGCTAACGTTACAGATCAGAGGAGAACACCAAACCATTTTTCTTAGAATGGTGAAGACATGACCCACCCAACTCTCCCTGACTGGCTGGTTCTTGCTGCCTTGGTTGATGGCTTGGTCAGGTATAGCTATGGAGTGTGTTTGCTTAGGGTAAAGGCCTTTGCACGCTGAGTCAGTTTTTTAAATCTGTCATCCAAAAAAAAGGGTTAGGCACAGAAACCTTGCACACTGATTCTGATGCGTTTTATTGTTGTATTTGTTGTGAAAATTCACAATACATGACAAAATTAAGACACATTTCCTCCTTTGCTTTTCTCCACTGGAGTTACATATCTGGCTGTCCTCACTCCCTCCCTGTCTTTCATTTGTCCCTCCCTCTATGTCTCCCACATTCTCTGTGCAGTCCACATCCTCCTCGTCATCATCACCCCCTGAATTTTACTATCTGACCCACTGAAAGTGAGCTGTCTGAGTTATGAAATTATTCTGTGCCCCTGTTTCTCTGTCTTTTTTTTTTCACTGACTCTTGGTCAAACGTGTCTGAAGGATCTGATTGATGTGAAAAACAGAAAATCGAACTTGTTCCGAAAATTTCAGTCTCAGTGTGCAAAGGCCTTTAGAATGTCAGTGTCAGCCAGTTAGAGGCAGAGTATGGCGGGTCAAACCTTCGCCATTCAAGGAAAAAAAGGGTGAGGAGGGGGCCGGCCATTTATGTTTACAGCTTGCTCTGTCACAAGCACAAGCCTCCTGTCCATGAGGAGGTGCGCACTTCCTTCTGCACGGTGATACAGTTGACAGGTGTAGTTTGGTAGAAAGAAAATAGTTCCTACATGAGTTTTTCAAATAGAAGCAAGCCGAGTGACATCTAATTCCATTATATTCAAGAGAAGGCAGACATCTCTACAGCTGATCTCTCCAACACTTGGCAACTCACACCAAAACAATCTAGATTGATAACAGCACTACAGGTAAGAGGAAAAACATGGTATTGACAACCCAGTTACCTTGACTATGTTGTGGTGCTGTACTCGTGTCAGTATGGCAATCTCCTGGCTGACCCGTCCCAGCATGGGATCATCTACCCAGCAGTCGCTCACTATCCTGGACTTGTTAATGAACTTCACGATCACCTGCAAATTTAAAAAAACAAACAGTTAAAGAGGTCACATAGTCGCAACAATCTTATCAAACTGTTACATGTTGTATGAACATGAATAAGACATGTTTCTAGATTAATGAAAATGTTTCTTACTTCTACTCCATCACAGCGCCGTATCGCCTTCCAGACAAAACCAAAGGCTCCTTTACCCACAGCTTTAAGAGGCTGGTACTCTTCATCAAACTGCCCGTCACAGGCTCGAGACTGCTCCAAGTCCATGGTGGAGCGTAATGCCTCCCCATGACTGGCCTCACTAATCCTCTGAAGGAGGACAGCAATTAAGAATAATGAGTTGAGCACAGATCACTTTTCATACTTTGATAAATAAATATAATGTGTCATCCTAACTCATCTGTATTGCCACTGACCTCTCCTAGACTGACTCCTGATTGGTTTTGAAGTGATCGATCTGTTTGCAACAGTGACCCCTGCTGGCCAGGCCTACTCATCCACACACAGATCATGGAGCTTCCATCAGGGAGGGTAGTCCTGCACACATCGCACCGCACATCTGGAGAGACAATAAGGAACTGGTTAACGTCTTTTTGCTTTATGTAACACAATACGTAGATGAGGGGGAAACAGATTAACAGTTGTAGTCGTACTAACCTACTCTCGTGCCATCTCTGTGGTATGCACTTCCTTCATATCGCCCCTCCTGTATCTGTGTAATGTCTGAGGACAGGTTGTGTCCATTCACCTTCTGTTTCTTTGGCGTAGATGTGGCAGGAGCGTCCGTCACTGACTGAATCCCACCGTGCATTTGCACGCAGAACTCTTGGCTCTTTTCTTTGTGGATTGAAGAGAGAGCTGCCCACTGATCCTGTTCTCCCTGATCGTTTTCTACTTGCTCTTCACTTGAGCCGTTTCTAACCTGTAGACCAACAGGCTCTGCTTCCTGGTCAGACTCCACCAAGTACGGGGAGGGTGTGCGCAGGAGCTCGGCTGTGCTGCAGGACGTCATGGAGTGCTGGTTATCATCCTCGTGTCCTCTGCCGCTGAGAAGCTCTACACTACCACTCAGATCTAGTTCGGCCAGCGCCCGGGTCACCAGATCACCATTGGTGTTAAGGTCCAGAAAACAGCTGGCTGAGTCCACTATGTGTGCTGAGGGGGAGTCTTCTGCCTGGCCTGGGTCAAAACCACCATGGCCAGCAAATTTTTCACAGAAGCCAGAGGAAGATCTGTAAAATTGAGTTATAATCAACCAATGATTAGAAATGAGTAAACAGTAAAGAAATCCAGACGGTATTATTTTATCAAAAAGAGGTAATAAAAATACAATAATTTCTGAAGAACGCAGCTTTCTTTCCAGTCTAACCATGACTGACTGCTTAAGATTTTTATTTCAGTGGTTACTTGCTTATAATTGATGCCAACTGACCAGTTAAAAGTCATTCAGTTTAAATAGATGCTATGGAATTAATTTGCATTCATCATGCCAGAGTAGATACATTTTCCCCAGATTTAAATTTTTCAATGTAAAATATCTTTCAGCTTTGATTACTGACATAACAGATGAACTGTCTTAAAAATTAGATATCAGACTGGGTGATTTTTGACATTTAATTGGGTGACATTCAATTCTCCACATTTTCAGCACGAAATACAAGTGGCTTTAAACTTGCCCTCTTGTATCTAGAGACGTGAGCTTTTAGTCACACACTTAAGATTTTAACATTAACAAAATGTCCGACAAATATTGTTAAAATGTTTGAAATATTATTTAATAAAATGTCCGACAAATATTTATAAAATGTCCAAAAAATTACTAATAAAAATATTGAAAAAATGTGATTAAAAGCTCACGCCTCTTGATGACAGAGGGTGTCCGACTTTGGTCTTTTAAAAGTCTTCTCAAAGTCTTCTAGTACACAAGTTTAAAGCCAGTTGTGTATTTTCATGCTGAAAATGTACAGAATTAAATGTTTCTTAAGACAAAGAAGTGAAATCTCTATCCTCACCTGCTCTCCAGTGAGATGACCTCAAAGCTGGAGTCTTGGAGCACAGCGGCACATGAGCGATGATTGTTGCCTGTATCAGGAGAAGTACCAGGCAACCTACCACCAGCTTGTCCATTCAGAGTGGGAGTGTCTACAGAGGTGAAAAACAAAAACACTCAATATAGTTTCTCAAAGACTGCTCTTTTAATGCTTTCTAAAATCTAATACAATATAAAATCTTTACATAGCATGTTGTGCAGAATGGTCTGTTAAATCTTCATCTGAGGTAAAAGTTTCAGTACCCATTCCAATATGAGCTGCAGTTTAGTCTCAGGGTTGAAAGGACGAACTACAAATAAATAACTATAAACAGAACACTAAAGCTTCAACAGTTTAGCTGCATCCTACCTGGGATAATCTTGATGTCAGGTTGATTATTTTCCTGAACTCTACTGCCGAGCTGCTGTTCTTGGTTACGCTGTGGTGGTTCGGTGGAAACCAGGCAGTAGGTCTCTTCTTCTGGAGGTTCCACCCAGGCAAATGTCTTGAGGAGTGCCTGAGTGCTATCAACGCAGTCTAGCTGGGTAACGCAGAGACCAACCTGGGCTGCCTGCTCCATCAGCTCTGTAGTGTCATCAGCCCTAGACACAAGAAAGGCTGGATTTTAATCCAAGTACGGTTATGTTAACCAGCATCTAAAAGAATGTAATAATAATACTATAAAATCAAAATACAAGTAAAGAAATCTGACGCTAGATGTTTTGTGAATCTTTTTTGGGATCAGATGTGCACATACAGAATCAATGTTTAAACCTCTGGCAGATGTTGCTTATAATCACAATCACAATCAGTTTCACTGGCCAAGTATGTGTGTACATACAAGAAATTTGACTCCAAACAAAGCTGGACAAAGTAAACACAAACACTAGACTACTGTAAACATTTGACTACTTCGCAGGGATATTATAGAAACAACAAAAACACAATGAAGCGTGTAAAACAGCGCAAAATGGTACTGGAATAAATACAGAATGATAGATGTAACAGGTTGCTTTATACGCAAGGTAGATGGAGTACACAGCATGCTGGGGTTATTTCTGAAAGATATTGACATGTTTACAGTTTGTATTTAAACTACAAAAACATCATTTTATGTAATATATAATCAGTATAGATTTCTGACTCTCAAGACTCGCTCAAGATTTCTTTCTCCTTATCTTAGCTATTGTGAATGTCACATTTAATCACTTCCTCATTAAAATTCATTGAATATAGGACTTTTGGCAAGCGTAACTGTAAAGGAGCCAATATGAAGCTGCGGGAGGTTTTTTAGGCTGACAGTGTTTTCCCAAGGCACTCAAGTTGATTTGTGTTCTTGTCTGTCTAGCTGCAATAAAAGCTAAAGGCTATTAAAACTTTGTAGTTTAGTCAATATTATGACAGAGAAGGTTATAAACCAATGATTAATGTATGTGCTACAAAACTGTTTGAGGACCTTAATTATGTACAAGTCACTGGAATGCAAGGGCAATTTTATGAACACTGTGGGACATTAATTAATCTTGGTAGTGATGTAAATGAGTGCTTAAAAAACATGTATAACACAACAGCAATACCAAAGTAATGTCTGTCACAACTCCTTGGTGCCTCTCAAACTTCTCCCTGACTAAAACCTGAGTAAATCCCTTGATACTGCTGATGAAGATAACTTTTTGACCAAGCATGCAGTGACATTATTTGTCCAACAGATGGCAAAAGAGCAGAGGATAAATATACTGTAAATCCAAATGTGAATCTTCATCTTCCAGCAGCATAATCAATTTAATTTGATCTGCTTCTATTGTTTGCTTATGAAAGACTGAACCAACATTAGTGGAACCATTATGATTCCCAGTTGCATCGTCTAAACAATTACGATCCATAATAAAGGTTTAAGAATGAGCAGGAAAAACATACAAAGACAAACAGTGCTAAGCTGCAACTTAAAGAGTGTTTTAGTGTCTCTGCTGGCTGGTTATATACACAGAGAGGCCATCAGGATCGACCACACAGTTGTTGTGTTTTCGTTCTTCCAGGCACATTAAATATACATGCAGTCTGCTGCTTTTAGGTCCCAGGATACTGCAGCTTCTGTCCGGTCCATCACTTAAGAAAAATGCAAAGATCTGGTCCACTATTCATGCTTATGTCTGCTGGTGTGTTATTTTCTGTGCAGGTTTCACAAGGTCATGTTCAAGAAGTTTATAATCCTTTGGTAATATGAAGTCATTGAGCTCTGGAGTAAAACACATTCGGATGGCTCCAGACAACAAGGACATGCACACTTACATAACTACTCTTGTGGAGGTCACAGCAGGGGGAGACAGGGTAGACAAAGCGCTGCCCTGTTTGTCCAGCCTGGTGCTAGTTCCAGTGAAGATCCTGCCTCGGCCTGTGGAGGTTCTTCCCAGGACAGCCTGATGCACCATGGCCATATCGCCTGCCACCAGTGAGGAAGGGTCTAAGGAGTGGGAGCCAAAGGGAAAAGATTAAGTCACACAGTGAGGACAAATAGTGCTGTTTGACAAGACAAAATAAAAACTGACACTGTGCTACTTCACCCCACAGTTCAAAAACCTCTAGTTAGGGTTGGGTATCAAACTCAGAACTTTTAAGGGTACAGACCAAATTCCGTCGGTACTACTGAGTACTGATTCAGGTTAAATCATCGGTGCCAAATATCACTACCTGAGAGTGCTTTTGCGTGACAATGCCAGGTTTAGACAAGAAGTGGAAGTGCCACAAGGTGCCCCGAAGCCTGGAACCCAGCCACTGAGCTCTGAGGCTGCCAACAGAGCTCTGCGGAGCTGCCAGGATCAACTTCAGATAGGCTGCGGAAGTGTCCCAAAGCCAGGAAGCCTGCTACAGAGCTTTGTGGCGTCTCCGTCAGCTCTCCAGTGAGCCAAAACTATCGATGCAGTGCCAATCTGCAGCAACAGTTTTGGCGTCTAGTCTATTTTCTTTTCTATATTATTTCAGTAATAGTCTAGCACAGTTCCCAACTGGTCCAGCTATGGGGTCCAGATTTCTCCTTAGTGATTCGTGCAAGGTCCACACAGTTGAATACATTAAGTGTCACACTTGCATGTGGACATGATGTCGTCGAGCTAGTTTGCTGTCTCTGTCAAGTAGCTGTCCATTAGTCACTCATTTCACAGCAGAAAACAGCACTTCAAAATACTGTAAATTCACTGTACTTCAAAATAATGTGTTTTTTTTTAAAAAACTTGACACAATCGCAAGTCACTTGTAGTCCATTCAAAATGGACCCGCGATCCACTTTTAGAACGCGACCCACTAGTTGGGAACCACTGGTCCAGCAGACACACAAACACACAAAAAAGCACTGTTTGTTTCCGGTACAGAATTTCAGGCACCAACGTCGGATGTGAACGGTATCAAACCCTACCATTGGTCTAGACTAATCACTGCAAGTGAGTTGTGGAAAAAGGTGCCATTTTGTACACATCACAAATACTCACCATATTTCCCTGATACTTTGGATGAGGCTGTACTTTTATTAGCCTCTGCTGGAGAATCACAGAAGGGGCCGGCCTTTCCGTCTGAGTCACACATCCATCCATAAAAACCGGGGATCAGAAAAGTGACACTCTGTTGATGACAAAGCGGCAGAGACAGAAGTGTGAGTTGGCACGGTCGTCAATCCAAATGGCCGCGTTCAGCTGGTCGTGTTGGCTAACCTTTCTCAGCAGCTCGTCCTTGTCGTAGCCAAACAGACTGAGAGCCAGGTGGTTGTGGATGCTGTAGATTGAGCCATCAGGGTGGAGCAGCAGGAGACCACTCAGAGGAGCAAACGCCCAAACTGTTCCCGAGTACTCAAGAGCAGGGCTGGGGGAGAGGACAACGCTGTCCACCTTCACTTCTGTATGAGTCAAGACAGACGTTGAAGATTCACAGTTAGTTACTAGATTACAGTATATGAAAGATAACTTTTTTAGGGCACACAGCTTTACACTGTAGTGGTGTGTTTCATTATCTTGTCTAGCTCCTGTATATTTTTCTTATTATAAGAGGCTGAAGAGTGCAGCCTTTACTGGAGGATGTTTAAAGTGCTTGGGCGGCATAATATTAACACTGGATAATGCACCAGTCTCTCCAGAATAATATTAGGTGTTTTTTAATCCCCCTCTGACCTAGCATTAGGTCTCAGCCTCGTCTTAAAAAAAAACAACTTAACACCTTACCAGAGGATGGCTCTTCAGAGTTTAAGCCTTCTGACTTGCACACAGAGAAGGTGAGCCGAGAGCACGGCTGATCGTCCTGTGCATCTGGTCTTTCACAACTGTCTGCTGGGCAGGTGTAACTGGTCTCATTGTTTTGGTGTTGGGGCCTCCCACACACCACTGCCCCCTGAAGTTTGACACACAGGGGGACTGATGCACCCCCTCTGCTCTTACCACACACTCTTTGAACCCTCAGCATCTGAAAGAAGGAGGGAAAGTCAAAGATGATGGACTTACAGAAACAGCTGGGTTTAAAAACAATGCAGGCTATCATGTATTTATTTGTTTCCTCTCTCTGTTTCTGAACTGTCTATGAAGCACATTTGTAAACATAAACTAAAAAAACAAAGCTTATGAGAGGGAGCTTTCCTAAGCTGAGTGGGACAGTTTTGGCTCTGAAGTGTGCTTACTTTTGGCAACGCATTACTGTGCAGGGGGATTTGTAAAGAGGGGATTAGCTCCTTCACGGACAGCCCTTTTAACTCGTCAGGATGGTGGTATCCATGAAGATGGGCAAACGCCAAGTCACAGGTTAGGATGCTGCCCTAGAAATGACATCAAAAGTGGGAAAAAGAATTGCTTTAGTGGGATGGAAAATGGTAATGTTTACCCAGTAGCATGTAATTGAGGATAGGAAAGAATACGGTAATACCATTACAATGTGAAAACATTTTTAGAGAGAGGAAAGCTGGGCGACTTATATTGCAAACAAAACAAATCACACTGCTGAGGTTGCTAAATAATGAAGTACTTACATCTTGTGAAAAGGTCAGAAAGGCTGATACCCTTTCCACATTTTCCATCATTACACGCCAGTGCTCTTCATTCTGTGACTGTCTGTGCGTACACACTGACACCGGCAGCTCTCCAGATAACGTCACAACATCCACCTACAGAAAAAGTGGCATGCTTAACAAACATAACATACTCTTAAATATACACAGACACATGTTAACAACAGTTGTGGGTTTTTGCGAAAACTTGAAAAGAATTCAAGGTATTCAAAGCAAAGCATTTTTTGGTCATCATATTTCATACCACTTTTCCAGACACCGCCGCAACAATTCCATCCTCTAGCAGAAAATCTTCTTCCATCGCCTCTTCCAGGACCTGACTGGTTTTCTTCAACATGCAGGACAGCCTTTTTCCGATCAGTTCTTTGGTGGTGCACTCAAACAGTTTGCAGGCCTGTTCATTTGCTGACTGAATCTGAAAAACAGAGATAAAACACATTTACAGTGTGTGCTCTAATTGTAGTACAGTTTGAGCAAATCTGCCCAGCCACCGCGGCTCATATTAAATGCACACACAGTACCTCTCTGGTTTTATGGTTGATAGTAAGAATAACTTTGTTTGGGTTGAAGGCAGATGGAGATCTCGGGAGGCCAAAATCTCCGGAGATTAGCTGATTGAACAAGCTTTCTTCCGTCTCTGACATGGTGAACGGGTGTGGCAGAGAGACGGCAGAAACTTGGGAGCCAGGATGTAAGCAAGAGATCTGAAGGTTTCTCTCTGCGACAGAAGTGCAAACATCCAAACTTTTGCCTGTAAACAAAAAATTCAGAGACAGATAAAAAAAATCCTCTTACCATCGCCCTCACAATTAGGGCTGCAACTAACAATTATTTTTTTCACCAATCAGTCAAAACATTAAAACCACTGACAGGTGAAGTGAACATTGATAATCTTGTTGCAATGCAATGTTCTGCTGAGAGACTTTGGGTCCTGGCATTCATGTGGATGACACTTGACACACTCAGACACTACAAACCAAGTACACTCCTCATGGCAACGACACTCCCTGCAGCAGGACAATGCTCCATGCCACAGTGCAAAAACTGCTCAGAAATGGTCCAAGGAATTTGACAGAGAACTTGAGGCATCAACCTGATCCCCAGATCCCAATCTGGTTGAGCATCTCTGGGAGGTGCCGGTATCCTACCTTGCAACCTACAGAACTCAAAGGATTGGGGAGTGCCATTGCCATGAGGAGGGGAGGGGTACTTGGTCTTAAGCAGTGTTTGGGAGGGTGGTGCGTGTGAAATGGCGTCCACATGAATACCAGGACCGAATGTTTCCCAGCAGAACATTGCATTGTAACACTCTGATCGATGTTATTTATTTCACCTGTAAGTGGTTTTAATGTTTTGGCTCCTGTATGGCCCAAGGTTACCTCTTTAAAGAGCTTGTTTTGTCTGAAAGCCATTAACATCAAAACTTGATTTGTTTAAAAGATTATCAGTTATCAAAACTGTTGTGGATTAGCCACCAAGTTCTGAAAGCCTACAGAGATGCTGGGAGAGGGATATCGGGGAAGAGATAACTAGTGGAATATGGGGGGAAATTATTGGCTCGCGATTTAAGTATCAAGAGAAATGCAGACACACCTGGTTAATTATAAAATTATCAATGGGATTTATTGGACCTCAAGTAAAATGGCACAATTGATGTGACACCACTTGTGGCACCCTCTTACATATCTTGTACTCATGCCCCACGATAGCTCTTCTGTGGTCTAAGATTATTGTCTTCATCAATACAGTGATGTCCTCTACACTCGTACAGACACCAGTGCTTTGTCTGTTAGGTGTGATGCTGAAAGGAAGTGGGCATAACACTCTGCAAATCTCATGGTGCAGGATAGCACTAGGATAGTGCTGCGACACTGGAAAACTTATGGAGATATATCGGTGAAGGAGTGGTTCGACGAAATTGCTAAAATCTCCTCCTATGAAAGACTGTGTTACAAGCTAATAGATAGGCAAGACATCTATATGAAAGTATGGGGCCCTTACACGACTCTAACCTAACGTACTGATGAGCAACACCCTTTCTTATAATCTGAGGTGTTAACTAGTGCACATAATATGATGTACAAGTACCATGCACGTATATATTTTTGCGTATATACATGCATCCACATATTTACGTATACACTGATCAGCCAAAACATTAAAACCACTGGTGGGTGATGTGAATAACATTTAATTTTTTTTATTGTTGTTGGTTTGTATGGAAAATCAATAAAAAAGGAAATTACAAAAGAAAAACAAATGTTGAGGATTAATTTGGTGGTTACTAATTTCAGCTTTAATCACAATTTCAACCACACCAGTCCCACTCACCTCTCCAGGCACCAGGGTAACGACGCTGCTGCAGTGCAAACAGGTTCCTCTTGTACATCGGTCTCTGGGTACACGGGTAGGACTTATTCAGGTCAAAGTCATCCTCCAGGAGGTCACAGGAGAGGTCGGGCACCACACAAATAGTGTCCCCTTTACCTCTGCTGTTGCTTTGGCTCAGCCCAAAACGAGTCGACAGCGACATTGCCGTTGGTTATCCAGCGGAGACTGACCCATACAGAGGTAGTTAATGGATTGTAGCAATGTAACAACAGGTTAGCTAACAGAGAAAACGTTTTATTGATAACATGAGTTGTTTATTAGCATCTCATATGAAGATTAAATCCGAAACAACACTCACCCCAGGTTGTAGACAGAAACCGTGTGGCTTACGAGGGCACAGCAGTCTCAGTTGACGCCTGTTGACAAGGTAACGTTACCTCCCCTGCGCTATCTAGCTAACTAGCCATCTGCTAACGTTACTCCCACTACAAACAAAACGATACCGTGGTGTGTTTGCTTCCTGAATTGCCGGTTGCCGCTTCTTTCTCAACGACTTTAATCCGAGTTGACGTTGCCGTAGGGTTATGACAACTTTAAAACCATTCCAGCGGGTTAGTTAAGGGGAAAAGACGATTTAATTGCTAGTTTCACTTAGCGGTAGTTTTTGTAAACCGCGGGCTTCGGGTGCTAGCCGAGGAGATTCAAGGAAGTCCCCCGGAGCCAATCAGATATCACGCCTCTGAACAAGCGCAGCTGATTGGACGATTCACCGGAAATGCCAGCCTTTGTTCCCATGGAGACGGTGTCACCACAAAAGCAACCAAGAACCAAGAACTAGAGCCGTAAAACTCAAGGGCTCTGCCACAAGTCAAATAAATAAGTCAAATAAATAATTCACACATTATTTTATTATAAAACAGGAAGACACAGACAAACCCCAGCAGCAAACAGCAGTAACTACAGCAGAGTGTTTCAAGTCACAGGTTTTTTCTTTTTACTGCGGTTTACAATGTAACTCAGCAAACAGTTAGTCTACTCTAGCTTTGTTATTTCACTTTGTAAGGGGCGAAAAATTAGAAGGCATCCATTTAATTAATAGAAAATTACTATATATCCTCTAAAACATATCACATGAGAATTATAAGCTCTTTATTTGTATGTACAAATCTGATGAGGGACACCAAAATACATGTTTGAACAGACAGAACATAACAAACATCATCCCATTATGTAAATATGGCATCTGAGAGAAGATGGGTAAGAGTACCAGGTGCAATGACTGCAGGGGTCCACATGGGTTTTTTATACTGAGTCTCTTAATAGCTACATGGCTTTGTTGAATTCACAAGCTCCCCCCTCGGGAGCATCTTCTCCCCAACTTCGACTAGACGAAAGTTTTAACCACAACACAGACTGAAATGAAATGAATCAGACATTATCATTACTGACAGAAAGTCTGGCATAGTCCAAATTAAAACGGGCTGAAGGGGCACATTAGGGAAGTACACTATGCTGTACTTTTGCATAAGTGAAAAAAAATACAACACAAGGATATGAAAAGCTTATTCTGACATAGCTGCTTAATAAGGAAAATATATATATATATAACAGTCAGAACAGATGTTTTGAAACATATTTTAGTTTATCTTAGCTCTCTTGGTATCAGCAACATTGTGAGCATCTTCCAGTACTGAAATAATTCATCACGTTGACGGGGCAGCTCCAGCTGCACTGGGAGGTGTGAGCATATTATCCAGTCTGCAGAGAACAGGCCCGATTACACACCTCATCACTGATTTTTTCTTTACAGCACAAACATCTATATGATTCCTCTAACATTAGGTACATTTTGATACACCTGATCTTTTTTCATGTATTTACTGCCATTAGCTTATGTCACACCTAAGTTTTCTTTTCTTGATGCAAAACACCCTTATTCAGAAAATCAAGATTGTTTGTAACTGGCACATGCTAGTCGTCAATCAGCTTCATCGTGCAGTGATCTATTTCTCCATGATCTAATGTTATGCTTCTTTAGATTTGTGGTTAGGCAACATGTCAGAGCGCTCCAGAAATCATCTCACTGGAACTGTTGTTCAGTCCAGTAGCCGGCTGCTATAGCTTTAGCATGCATGTTTTGTCAAGTAGCTCACTTTACAATAATGAGTACTGGTTGATCATCATACGGACAAGGAGCCAAGCAGAACACTTTACGCAGTCACACATACAGTCATACGCGCACACAAGCAAAGTTGGGCACACACTCGGGTGCCATGGCTGTGAGAAGTGAGCTTTGATAGGCGTTTCTGAGCATAGTTTCCTAAAACAGGGTCCATCCTAATGGTGGTAGTCCCTTTTACTGTGAGGACGATTTCCCAGTATATGATCCACTTCTGAGGCAATGCCTGCTGTCATCTTTGGAATTACCTGAGATGTGCAAAACAAAGAAAGAACATACAATCAGTGCTGTTGGACTGGACCGCTTGCTCAAGCTTAGGAAACAGACTTTATACCTGAATGGCTCCCAGGTTCTCTGTAAGCTGGTTTGCATTGGAGGATCCCAGCAGCACTGAGCTCACTCCCTCGTTCCTCAGGCACCAGGCTGAAGATCAGAGGAGTTTTTACAGTTGTTATTATGGTGTCAATATATCACACAGAATGTAGAAAAACACTGAATTTAGTTATGAGCAACATTATTTTTGTTTGATCTCACAACAATGTAGAGTTGGGGTTCTTAGGGGTGTTCATGTCGTCCCTCACCTATGGCTAGCTGCGGCAAAGTACAGCTGAGCTTCTCTGCGATATGAGCCAGCTCCTTTAGCTTGGCTTGTTGTTTTCTCCCATCCTCGCTCATTATCTTCTCCCTCAACCACTGGTATGGCTAAAGGAGCAGTAAAAGAAGAAGTATTAAAATGATTACTCATAATCAGGAAGAAATAACTTGAACCAGATAATGTTTAATTGTTGGATGAGAGGAAAAAAATTGGAATATATGATAGACTGTGATAAAATAATGGATGTAGCCACTGTGATGTCACCAATTGGACTGTTGACTCCAGTTTTAAAGCCTCAAGTCAGGCATTTTGGCCGTCACCATCTTGGCTTTTGGAACCACAAGTGAATCAAGGTGATCATATTTGGTCAAATTAACTGTGCGTTCCAATAACTATACTACCTTAGTATCAGGAATGATAGAAAAAGATTAAAGGCGCTGTATGTAAGAATGTGGCCAAAACGGTTACTGCACTCAAATTCAAAATACTGCCGCGAGTCATGTCCGCCCCCCCTCCCCTACAGATTCGAGGTTGCTGGACAGCGGCACGCTGGAGACTGATTTGTTTGCCCA